>NC_139219.1:40828750-41076250 GCF_055691185.1 Crinia signifera
CACACACCTCCAGGACATCCTTCTCTGAGGAACAGCTGTGCAACCTGCTCACCCTACGCAGGGGGAAATCCTTAATGACATCCTGAGAGAAATAATACCTGGCACCTCCAACATTAAGGATGAAAGAATCCCTTGAAAAGTTCATTGCGAAGGCCGAACCGTTGGCGCTGTCCTTCAGCACCACCACCTAGCTGTGCAGGACAAGCTTGGGAGGTCTTCACCTTAAAGTTTTAACATTGTCTACACCTGCTGACTCCTTCCAGGCCCCCTCCCCAGAGGGGTCCAGGCTGTATTGGGCTGGGTGCAGCATGGTCACCAGGAAGAGAGGAGCAGCTGAATGGAACAATGATACGTTCGGGTAGAATTCTTGACCCTGAAGGTCCTCTTCTGGTAGCATGTGTCCCTGAGCTGCAACCTCTGCTCTTCATCAGACCTTTCCCAACTCTGAAGTGTTCCCCGCAAGCACAATTCTCAGATCTTCCCCAATATACAGTACAGTACTGTTGCTACAAGGAAACTTCACTCAATGAAAAGAATGAAAAGAAAAGAGTATGAAGAAGAGAGGGAGGGAGAGTGCTGTGAGCTCCAGCTCTGCCGCCCGTCCTCTTGTCTCTGCTGAACTTTACTCAATGTGAGAATCTCTGAGGGAGGGGGAGATGGGAGGAGGAGAGAGGGAGGTGGGATCCTGGCTTGTGTGGCAGCTAGAGAAGGCTCGTAGTGTTTCATGTAAGTGTCTGTAGCGTTACTGTGTACAGGCTGCACGTTGTTACACTTCCACTTACTGACAGGGCAACTTACTGTATGTGCAGAAATCTCATCAGCAGTGTTACTTGTAATAATGTCACTGAGTTTAGAGCATGGGCAGTAGTTTGTGTTACAGTAACACTACTTATTTACAAAGGAAACATTGTAAATGGATAGTGTGTTGAAAATCGATGTCTACAGTATATTCTATCTATCTATCTATCTATCTATCTATCTATCTATCTGTCTGTCTGTCTGTCTGTCTGTCTGTCTGTCTGTCTGTTCGTCTGTCCGTTTGTCCGTCGGTCGGTCGGTCGATCGATCGATCGATCTATCTATCTATCTATCTATTTATCTATCTATCTATCTATCGATCTATCTATCTATCTATCTATCTACGGTATATACCCCTACCTCCAAGTCTGTCTGTTGTTGCCCAGTTTGTCTTATTACTGAGTGTCTACTATTGTAAAGCGCAACGGAATCTGCTGCGCTATATAAGAAACTGTAAATAAATAAATAAATAAATAAATAAATATTCTATCTATAAATCCACAGTATATTTTAAATTCTCTCTCTCTCTCCCTCTCATCTCTGTCTACAGTATATTATAAATTAATTATATCTATCTATCTATCTATCTATCTATCTATCTATCTATCTATCTATCATCTGTCTACGGTATTATCTCTCTATCTATCTTTCTATCTATCTATCTATCTATCTATCTATCTATCTATCTATCTATCTATCTATCTATCTATCTATCTATCATCTTTGTCTACAGTATAGGCTAAATTCTATCTATCTATCTATCTATCTATCTATCTATCTATCTATTTATCTATCTATCTATCTATCTATCTATCTATCTATCTATCTATCATCTGTCTATGGTATTATCTATCTATCTATGTATCTACAGTACAGTATATTTTAAATTCTCTCCCTATCATCAATGTCTACAGTATATTCTAAATCTATCTATCTATCTATCTATCTATCTATCTATCTATCTATCTATCTATCTATCATCTGTCTACGGTATTATCTATCTATCTATGTATCTACAGTACAGTATATTTTAAATTCTCTCCCTATCATCAATGTCTACAGTATATTCTAAATCTATCTATCTATCTATCTATCTATCTATCTATCTATCTATCTATCTATCTATCTATCTATCTATCTATCTATCTATCATATCTGTCTACAGTATATTCTAAAATCTATCTATCTATCTATCTATCTATCTATCTATCTATCTATCTATCTATCTATCTATCATCTGTCTACGGTATTATCTATCTATCTATGTATCTACAGTACAGTATATTTTAAATTCTCTCCCTATCATCAATGTCTACAGTATATTCTAAATCTATCTATCTATCTATCTATCTATCTATCTATCTATCTATCTATCTATCTATCTATCTATCTATCTATCTATCTATCTATCATCTTTGTCTACAGTATAGGCTAAATTCTATCTATCTATCTATCTATCTATCTATCTATCTATCTATCTATCTATCTATCTATCTATCTATCTATCTATCATATCTGTCTACAGTATATGCTAAATTATATCTATATCAAATATTTCATTATTTTTCTTTATAGTGTGTGTGTGTGTGTGTGTGTGTGTATACAAAATAAGAAGTGGTAAAAAATTACTGCATTTATTGATTTTGTTATTTTCTAATGGTTTTGAAATCTCAATTTGTTTTATGGCTCTAGATGTTACTGTATAACATGGAGGGAAGACCAGTGTCGGTTATTACCTATGGGCTGCAGCCCCCCCCCCCCCCCCCCCCCAGGTAAAATCCGCCACTGTCTCTGCCTAAAGTGAAGCCAGATGCAGTCTGTGAGACTGCTCTGGCTTCACTGTGACTGGCAGTGACTTCCTATTGGAAGTCCGACCTGCCAGTCACTCAAGGCAGTCCCATTGGGAGGTGTTCCCTCCCTTTGGAGTGCCTCTCTGTGCGCAAATGCACAGCAGCCCCAAAAACAGGTTCTGCACATGCGCATTACTGCAGGTCCATACTGCGCATGCGCCAGACCCTGGAACCTGATTAAGCCTCCAGGGACTGCTGCAAAGGCAGCCCATGGAGGCTTGGGCCAGCGCATGCGCAGTATGTACAGTATGAAGTTACTGTTCATGCGCTGTCCCCGTGCAGGGGACCGGCGGCCGGGGAGCGTGGTGGAAGGGGAACGTGGCGGTGGCAGCAGCATTGGAGGGGGGGGGGCTGCATTGCGGCAGCCCCCCCTCCTCCAGAACGGTAAGAGCCGCCACTGGGGAAGACTATTGTAAGTTTTCCTCGAATGCCTGAAACATGAGAGGTAAACAGGTCACTCATGGGTATACATTGTTCAGGCTTATTCTATTAATGTCCCAATTTTGCAGGACAGTTACTTTTTTGTGACTGTCCTGCTGTCCCACCCACAGGCAAAGGTGTCACATGGTGGATGTGAACTTGGGAGATGCTGTGCATATGTGCAGAGGGGACTGGGGGCAAGCCAGCATGCCCCCCACAGTGATGAAACCAGGGGGGCATGGATCATGAAGCCACACCCCTTTCAGTGAGGCCACACCTGTTTTCACCCTGTATTCCTTCTTCCTAACTTTCAAATGTTAGGAGATATGGTTAAGCATGGTTTAAAGCAAGACTTATTAAACTTATTTTTTTACTAAAATAATGTGAAAGGGGCGTTTTTACAACTTCTTTAGAATCACTTGAATGTAATAATGGCTTTTGGAACAGTTTTAGTGAAAAACTGCTCCAAAACATTTAGCACTTTTTTACGTAACCACATTGCATTTCCCCTACCTATAATGGGAAATGCAATCTGGACATTTTATTTTTTTTAAATAACCCAGTGAGCCCTGTGATAATAACGCCAGCTTCAGTTGGTGTAAACACAGGCTCACTGTGCAATATGCAATATTCCTTTCCCTACACAGCTTAAGCAGACAAAGTTGTGCAGTGATCCGCCAGTGTGATCAGCTACATCTTTCTGATGGACACACAAATGTAGCAAAAATAACTCATTGTCTTCTGTATGCAAACATAAGCAAACCATGAGCACAGTAAGGACCATATTCTGGTCTGTTCGCAGGCGGTGTTTGTTCGCACGGGGACCAATGTATGGCGTATGTAACATAGTAACATAGTAATTAAGGCTAAAAAAAGACATTAGTCCATCGAGTTCAACCTATCTAACTTGTAAAGTTGTAACTACTGACTTGAGTAAGCCATAACTATAGGATTCCTTAGTGGCCAAAAATGCATCCAGTTTTTATTTAAATTCATTAACAGTAGTTGCTGTAACCACCCCCACCGGCAATGAGTTCCAGAATGTTACTGCTCTAATGGTGAAGAATCCTCTTCTTAATTCAGTTCGGAATTTCTTTTCCTCGAGCCTCAGTACATGCCCGCCTGTCCTAAGTATAGGCCTGTTAGTGACCAATCATCTCCCAGCTCCATATGATTCCCAATCCTGTATTTGAACATGCCAATCATATCACCTCTCAACCTCCATTTCTACAGTGACAACATATTCAGCCTGGTTAATATTTGCTGCACATGTGCGTGCGGCCACTGCATACAGACTGTTCACAGGGTGCACGCACCCAAGACTGCAGGCGGGGGACGGTGGGGAATAGTCACGCCCATGGGAATGCCCAGCATTTAATGGCCATTCCCATGAAAATGCTAGGTGTTCCTATGGAAATCGGGCTGTGACATGGGTGCCTAGGGCGGGTAGCTGACATCACCAGAGGTCAGCTGCCCGCCCACTTCCCCCTGCCCACGCAGATCTAATGTTACCCCAGAGTAACCTCTGGTCGGTGACCATCGAATTATGTGAGCATTCCCCCTCAGCCTGTGAATGGATGTTTATGTAAAATATCTATTCACAGCCCCTGCGAACAAACACGGCGTGTGAGGGGGGGGGGGGGGGGGCTTGTGTATCGGCATTTGCAAGGTGGCATCTGGTGGACTCGCAAGGCTGCGAATACCATAATGTAGTTAATTACTATAAAGTGCATCCTCATAAGAAAATGGCAGGAATTGAAGCAGTTAATAGTGACACTGAGCGATTAAAGGCCAGATATACAGATGTAGCCTTTCTCATTGTGGCTCTGTTACAGTGCAGGAGTGCACAAGGGTCACGGACAGACTGCGCTTGGTATGTTTTGCTTCCTTAAAGCAGCTGCTTGGATGGGGTTGGTCGGTCCCCAAAAGTGACAGTGTAGTTTGTTCTGTTCCAGTGCAGCCTGCACGAGCATACCACAGTGTGTGTACCGCAGCATGTGGGTGCATCACTACCACACCCTCGACCATTAGGATAAAATCAGGCAGCAGCCCAGCTCAGCCCAGCTCAGCCCAGCTCAGCCCAGCCCAGCCCCATGAGTTGCAGGGGCATCTAGTTGCACCAAATTCACACGCGTGGCTGCAATGAAGCCTTAAGAGGGGCTACATTTGTACTAAGCCTTGGAAAGTATTTAATTGCAAAGAGATAAACTCAACCAATCAGCTCCTTTCATTATTCAAAACCAGCCTGTAATATAGCAGTTAGGAGCGGATTGGCTGGTACTTTATCCTCTCCTTTATACTGTACTGTAGCTCTATTTTGATGAGACTGAGGGAGGTAATAAAGGACTTACTGAATATGAGTGAATTGATAATGTGGTGTGTAATCCATAATATGGATGATGAAGTTAATGATCATAAAGTGGTTAATAATGTTGAATGGGCTGACTACAAACATTTTGAGGAGAGGTTAGTTAATGATGATGTGGGCTAGGTACAGGCAGCAAAAAATGATGAAGTCTATGGTCCTGCTAGGAGGGGAGTCAGCCTCAGAAGCAATATTGAAGGCTTTCAATTAACTGCTGCAAATTTGCAGGAGAGGAGAGGTGCCCCCTTGGGAGCAGGAGCCCGGCAGCAGATAACTCCATTGCCGCCTAGAGTTACACCTCTGCCACAGTCTCAGTGATTAAAACATCATCCAAATTTATCCAGTAGTTTTTCCGTTACACAGACAAACTTCCAATTTTTATTTATGTCCATAACTCAAACACAGATGGAGCCGCTAGAGGGCCCTTTCAAACTTTTGCTATGGGGCCTATGAATATCTAGTTACGCCACTGGTTCTGACAATGGCATTTTGAGTTCTTTAGGAGGCATGAAAAATGAAGAGAAGAAAATAGCATCATTTGAGCAAACAGGGCAAGCTATACCTTATACGTATGTGCATTATTCATGGCATACACGGAAACTCATTTTTATTTTGGTTCCGTGCTTACTCGGCAAATTGTTTTTTCAACCTCTTGCTGTAATTCCATATGGTCAGTTTGTCCATGCATACGTCAGTCATACTTTCACAAGGGTATACCATACAATGGGGTCTCTCAGGCTGAGTATGTCATTCTGTTCTGTGTTTGTACTCAGTATTCATGAGCATTTTAATACCTCTGCGGCGGATTACATTCGCTGTGCTTCAATTCAAGAGATTTTTGCTTTTAGAGCTACATCAGAATTAACTCACCCACCTGAAATCTCTTTCTGTTAAACACTCAGAATTAGTTATATACAAGGAAATCTGCACAAAAGTAGTGTCATGCAGTATACACTACCGGGTACATGATTTATTTGAAAATATATTATTTCAGGCTTTGTAAACATGAATGCTGACATGAGGGGGTCAATGTGCAATCTTAAAGTCTGATCAACAGCGTTACATTATGGTGGTCTAAAAATACAATATCAGCAAATAGATCTAGGTCCCCACTGCGTGACAAATTGTGACTTTGTTCCACTAGTGTTAATGCAGGATCATAGTGTATATATTCTTTGGTGAACAATATCATGTGAGTGCCCCCATGTACATAATGTGTGGCTACCACTGCCAAAGCGGATACATATGTATATACTGGAACATACTTGCCTACTTTTGAAAACTAGTTTTAGGGAGATTATAGTTGGTAATTGAGGAGGTGTGTCATGCTGCACCCAGAGGGCATGTCTAGTTCCATATATGGAGAGATTGTGAAAAGAGATTGTGCACGTGGCACCTAGAAGCGTGGGTGTGTGCTGATACATCTGAAAGGAATCTTGTAAAATGACTTATATACAAATGTAGATGATCCCCAAAGCAGTTAGTAAGAGCTACTATACTTGGTAAAGTGCTGGGAAATGGCAGATGTGCACAACCCAATCTACCCTAGCAAGACTGCCCCTAGAATTGGGGGCCCTTGGGCAGCTGCCCATTGAGCCCATACGTTAAGATGGCTCTGCAGTATACTGTCACATAAAATGCAGAAAGGTTTTTATATCACTCACCTCTCTCATTTCTCCCTCTCTCCTCCACTATGAACCTTTCCCACTGTCACCTCTATTCCCTACTGTTTTGTTATTGCAGTTCAAAAGATGTGCCCCGGCAGATATACAGTATGTGTTAGAAATATATGTGTACAGGCTTTATGTTGTAGCAGAGTTTATTTCATACTCACCTACCCTCCTGATAATGGACGTGAGGCTTCCAAAAATCAGATCCCCCTCTCGACCCCCCGGAAAGGTGGGCAAGTCTCCTGCATGCTCTCCGAAACCCCCACACCCCCCGGAGCCTCTGAAACAAATTCCGCATTTTGCTGCTATTTAAAGAGGGGGCCGGACTAAAATGAAAAATCACTTTGCAACATTTTAGCCACGCCCCTTCTATGTGGTCCAATGAATCGTGGAGTTTGTGTGACATGGGGGTGGGGCAAGGTGATATCTGCCTTATGTCCCCACCCACCTGACATGCAGCGTTGAGTCTCTATTCCAGGATTCTCCTGGAGAGGCACAATTAAAAGTAGTCAATCGGAGAGAGCAGTCTTCCACTTACTCCGGTGAGACATGTGATTACATCCTGTCCCCAGTGCCCCCCAGCATCCAACAGTTGCACCGGGGACAGCCAAGGCTGGGATTATCTGGCGGGGGGACCTATTTCTTTTGGGGGCCCCCACTCTGCCAGGGCCCCAGCCTGGGTTGACCAGGGGGTTAATATTTTGGCGTGGGGAACTTGTATAAAAAGTTTTCCCCTGCTGTGGAATTTTCCTGCTGACTGTTTGGGCCCAGAGCTAGTTTTCAAAATAGGGGGGACCTCTATTCATTTTGTCCCCCATATTTTGGGATCCAAGACCGGTGCTTGTTTTCAAATATACGAGGGGACCCCAACTTGTTTGCCCCCTGTATTTCCAGGACCGTTTTTTTACACTTAGAAGCTTGCACGGATCTGACGGATTCGTGCAGACTTCAGCCGAATACACCTGGAAAATGAAGAGTATTTTCTAGGCATATTTTTGGATCAAATACCGGCCATATTTTACATACTGTAAGGCCTGTTAGTAAATCAGGAATTCAAATGATATGGTGATTCCGATTCTTATTCTTTCAATGGCATATGCATTTGTATTCCTGAATACAAATACCCCTGGGAAAAGAATATGAAAACCCTTATACTGGGGTTTATAAATTCGGAAAAACATAGAATGGTTACAACCAGGACCGGCGCCACCACTAGGCCACTGGAGGGCGGCAGTTTAGAGCAGGCCCTCCTGGATGGAGGTCAATGGCGGTGGCGGCGGCCGCAACTCTCCCCCACCTGGAGCATCACCCCACCGTGGAGTGACTTGGCAGCCTTCCATCAGCAGAGGACCTGGATCGGAGTAGCAGGGACGCCGGCAGCAGGGGTAAGTTTCCTGCAGCTCTCTGCACCTTTGTCTGTGGGTAGAGCAGGGGAATCTCCAGGTCCCTCCCGCGCAGCATCGCTCGCCCCAACCCCTACCCCCCCTCCTGCGCCACATCAACCGACACACCCGTGGAGCGCGAAACAGCCGAACCCAGGTCCCTCCCGCGCCGCATCACCGGCTGGCGAGCGGCCGGCCGGTAACACCCCCGTGTATCGGGTGAGCGCTGGGGCGCCCCCACCCCGCACCTGGGGCGCTCCGTTGCCTTGGTTACAACTATAACCATTCATAGCCATTCTTTTTGTACTCAATTTCCCCCAGTGCATCATATGCAAATGCTTCACAAATCTGCTTTAGAGTGTCATTAAATGGCTAAATGTACACAATTGTTACATACTGTATCTGTAAATTCCAGGTGTATTTTATAACTATAACTGAATCGTTATACTGTAGCTTAGTCTAGCCTCTCAACACTATTAAGGCAAGTTGTGAACACTCAGGAGCTTTTTCCCTTACAATAAATCCAGACAGTTCATGTACTATAATTAGCACTGTCACCTGGGTCCCAGTGATACCTTTGGTATGTGAATATAAATGAACAATTAGAGACAATGTCACCCAAATGATCCCTTGGTGTAAGGAAATGCATAATGTGATTTTATTTTAGTGTACCTTAGCTAGATTCCGATTTTATTATTTGCTGTGTGGGTTAGGGTCGTTTACTACAAGGACTACACTGAAAAGCATTACCAATTATCATAAGCAAAAATGATTGCTGCCTCACAGCCTTCAGGTAATGAGTCTTCCGGTACCACCAGACTTGCATACTTTTGTTTGTAGCTTTTGTTTGAGGGGGATGAACTGCAATGCCTTTTCCGCAGCAATGGTAACTCACCCTTTTGTATATAAATGGATTGACCTCTGATGCAGGATGCAGAAACCTCTTATTGCAAACACCTAAGCGTGGATGAGACTGGTCAATATTCAAAATCATTATAATAAATTCAGCAAACTGGCATTTTTACTAAATTTCCCATCTGCACTTAGGTGTTTTTAATCAGTAAGAGGTTCCTGAATTTATATAGTCAAGTCCTTGATCAATTATGGGATGTTGCTATGGGCAACCAATCAGAATCTTCTTATTTATTTATCATTTTCTAGAAGATTATAGATAGTATCTAGTTGGTTGCACATAGCAACATCCCATCTTTACTAGAACTCCCATCTGAGAAAATAAACCCCAATGTGTTAATATGAAGTATGTATGGCCCCATCTAATGAGGTTCAACTTGACATGGTGGATCTGTCAGATTATATCATGAGGAATACAATTGATAAGTCACTGCATATGCTCTCTGTTACATTAATAGGTGTGCACACAGGGTGTGCCTGGTGTGCTCAGGCATACCCTAATGTTTGGCACCAGCACACATTCTCCTACTCTTGTACCCTGTGTCTGGTTTACCCTCAAAGCCCACCTTCGATGCTACCTCCCTCCGTGGCCACTGAGGATTGAGGCTGCTGTAGCAACCCTCCCATCTTTTCCCTTAGGGAAAGTCCATGCCTGCGTACAGTGGCAAACCGAGGGCCCCATCTCTCAGGATTGAACCCCCGCAGCACTGCACATAGGTATGGGGGGTAACATGTGGCCCCGCTCCATCACATGTCACTCACCCTGCTCTTCAGGCAGCGCAATGGCAGCTACATAGGCTGGAGGAGCGTGTGCTACTGATTCTACTTGTCTGCTTTTTTAATTCTCTTCTCCGGGAAAAGCATGGAGAGGAGACCAGATAGTACACATCAGGAGGGCGGGATGAGGATGACATCACCATGCCCCACCCATTTTGCAATCAAACACGGCAATTCGCAGTTCAGAGGATTGGGGGAGGGGCTAAACTGATGAAATTATGCAATTTGCATAATTTAGCCCCACCCCCTTGTCGTGGACCTACGAAACCCAGTATTTGGTGCAGCTAGCCAGGGGGGTGCGGTGGCTGCGGGGCGATATGGGGGGGGGGGGCAACTTGTTTGCCTCCTTTATTTCTACAATTAGGACCGGCTCTTTGAGCTCAGGGCTGGTTATAGCCTGTTATATTATCAGTCTGTACTGCTGGCAGCCACGGATCCCGCTTGCCTCTCCTTCCTCACTCAGGGCCTTATTCTGGTTGGAGCGGCCGGGCCGTACGCGTACGTCCCGGGATTTTTTATGATCTGCGCATGCGTACATTCGCTAATGCGCAGGCGCGAACACTCCACAACGCTTATGGACGGGCCTCTACGTGCGAAAAAACCTATACGCGAGTGTACGGGCATTGGGGGCGGCATAGGGGCGTGAAGAGGGGAGCGGCCGAAATAATGAGGGAAAAAGGGCGTAAATATGGGCGTACACGGGGGTGTGCACCAAAAATGAGCGGTGCTACTACCGCACGATCGACTAAGGCACCGTTCATTTCGGACACAAAACAGGCGGCCGCCAACCGCCATCTCAAACCACCCCTACAGATACCGCATGCCAGCGTGCGCCTGGGTTTGCTAATTTACGCTGATTACTACTCAAACACATACACCTGAATGTAATAAGCAATGCTGCAGTCTATTAAGTCAAAACCATGATTTCACTACCTGCAAGCCACACACAGCACTCAAACACATTGGAAGCTTATCTTTCTATACTTCTCTACATTTAAAGGTTTGTTTAATTTAAGGTAAGAATCTTTTTAAGACCTGCTTATATATGCTAAGGTAGCTATTTGCTAAACAGTTACACACATTCACTACGTGCTTTCATAGACTTTACACAGTAGCACACTCAATCTACACAAGTCGACATGTGTCAACGTGTTCACTCTAATACAAACATAGGTTTTGTATTTATGATACAATAACATAAACCACATCTAACACCTACAAAGGATGTTTCAGCAATGTTTGAAGCCCATGCCCACTATTTTGCACACAATCTTTGTATAGTACCCAAAATACAGAACTGTACCACTATCTGATCTGCTATGAATTGGATTTGACTACACTCTGGATGTAAGATGCCACCAATCACATTATTGCACTCACATCTCTCTAACAAAGGATTCCTACATCTGCTTATGACACTGTAAAATCATATATATTTAAAAACTTATACATGTTTCTTCACAAGCAATTTTATCATGTTTGGCCGATTCACACATCTTTTTTTAGGGAGGACACATATGCATTCCTACACAAATGTACCTTTTGACCCTTGTTTGTCTGCCTCACCCACTCCATGAGGAAAGCATTGTTCTGGACCTGCTTTTACCTACTACTGTAGGAGCTACCTCACCTGCACACAAACTGCTTTCTCACCTATTAAGTTGCTCTGCACATGTGCTGACACAAACTAATTAGCAGGGAAAAGTTGGATAGGAACATGGGAATGACCATGGAGAGGGTTACACATGGGAAACTTCGACCACACTTCAACAAATGTTCAAAAATACCCTGGTCAGTAAGTACACATAAATCTAGTATTTGTTTCACACAAGAAATTACACATACAACAATTTTGTTTTAATTGGTAAAATAAATTTATTTGCTGTTCAGCATCACAGCTTAGTAGACACTTTCATGTCATAAATCAAATAAACAAATAAAATAGACACAAAAATAAAAAAACAGCCAGAACAAGAGGTTGCATATCTCCAAACATGTGTTACCCTGCAAATGCAATGGTGAAAGAAATGGGGACACCAGAATACGTACTGCAACAACCAGGGTGAATACTAAGCAAGATACACACCACCAAAAATTTATCCTGCATTTGTAGAGGTCAAAATAAGAACTTTAATGCCCATGGCACGAAAATGGATAGATGGCCAACTCAGGAAGTGGATGTCCAGTGCAATTTAAACATTTGGGGTCCAACCACAGAGGAAGTGAACCAGGTCTCATTATTTGGGCCCTTTTCTCCCCCTTTTAGATGGGGCCTTGGGGACAGGGGCCTTTGGGTCAGATGGCTTGCGGCGTCTTCCCCTAGTGGACACAGGAGGGTCAGCAGAGGTGGAAGGTTGGGGAGCAGCTTGGGGTGGGGCAGCAGATGGGGGATTGTCCCTTAGGGACCTGGCGGTGGGCAGCAGCTCCGCTAGAATTACATTCAGGCGGCTGAGGTGTTGGCCAATGTTTTGCATGCCAGCCGCCAGAGTGTCATTAATGCGGTTGAAGGCCTCACACTGCTGCCTGTTTGTGGCCTTCCAATCCTCCAAAAATTCCCCAATCTGCTGCTGACGGAGCGCAGCATCCACCCCTTGCTGCTCGATCCTCTCCAGCATCACCATCATGCTCTCTTCCCATGTCTCCTGTGGCTGGGGCTGGGGGTGTCTTCTTGGTGGAGGCTGGACCACTTGCTCCACCTGTGGCTCTGCAGAGGAAGATGCTGCCGGTACATCCTGGGTTTCTGCTTCTGCTAGGATAATAATTGAAAACAATGTCACCATCACATACGCACTAAAAAATCTCTTTCAAAATACAATGCATTACTGTGACTTACCATCAAAAGCAGCATCAAAGACCTCCGCCGGGAGCTCACTGTCCATATTGGAGATCCCCCTGACCTCGGCCACATCAATGACGTCCAAGGCGTCCTGCTCCAGGGGGGTATACTCCAAAGTATCGGGCATAGGACCTCTCCCGGTGGACATGCTGTGGTTGTACCGGTCAGTCATCTTCCTCTTCAGTGTACTTTTGAAGTCGGTCCACCTACAAGTTTAAAAATACAAATATTACCATGAGATATGTGCACCACTGTGCTAGTGAACATCATAACTACGTTACATTTCCTAGTGTGGGTGATCTTATGTTTTTTAGCCATATGTGTCCCACACACACATTAATGTCTCCATTAGGAGGCATTTCAGTGTCTCATCTCATTCATTAGGCCACTAAATGCACATACATAGATCACTATGCAGAAATGACATCATCCCTGGCCAAATTAGGCACCTCCACCTGTTGTGAAACTACACATTCCACCATAGCTTGACAGTGTGGTTATTATGGAGTCATTTAACTATGGGATGGCATACTGGGATGTGTAGTTTCTCACCAGCTACATGTGCACAGTTTGCTCATTCTTGTTTCAGTTGCATCATATGGAACATGTAAAGGTGGCCATACACGTTACAATTATTGTATACAATATTGCATCTCATAGCATATCGGTTTTGCGATGAGATCAGATTAGATGAGATCTAGTACAAAAAGTATGTGCTGCACATACTTTTTGTACTCATCGCTAAACCGATATGCTATGAGATGCGATATTGTATACAATATTGTATACAATAATTGTAACGTGTATGGGCACCTTTACAACAACTCTTTCCAAAACACACTTTCTCTTGTCCCATCACATACTTCACATACTTCACATGAGCAGAACTGTGCCCATAACCTCACATCACACCAATGGTGCATGTTTCATATATCAATGTGGGTTATTAGACATGGTTGTGTTCACATGTGACATTAAAGTGTAGCACTATCTACAAACACACCTTTCTATTATTCTCAAAACATACATGTAACATATGTACACACATATGACATTATCAGGGGGACAAACACACTTGCCTTTTCTTCACCGATAGCCAATCTCTGACCACTGGTGACACCTGGTTCACTTCCTCTGTTATCTTGTCCCAAAGGTTTCTCCTTGCACTGGCACCCGGCTTCCTGATTGGCAATTCTATCCATTCACGTGCTCTGGGCACTAAAATTCTTAATTCTGCCTCTACAAATGCAGGGTTTCTCTTTTTGGAGGTGGTATCCTGCTCAGTCCTCACCCTAGATGTTGCAGCTCGTTTTCTGGTGGCCCCAGTTCTCTCACCATGCACCTGCTGGGTCACACCTGTTTGGAGAGATGCAACCTCTTGTTCTGGCTGGTTGCTTGGCCCTTGTGGAGCTGGTGGAGGTTCAACAGGGCCTGTTACTGAGGGGCCCGCTTGATCTTGCAGGCGACTCCTCTCTTGGGCCCTCCTTCTCCGCTCCTGTTCCCTCTTCTGTAATGCTTCAATCAGGGATTCTGCTTGTGCTCTCTGCAGAGCGTCCTCAGCTGCGGAATCGTCTGAGTTAGACATGTTTGCAGCAATTCTGGCCTGCATCTGACTGAATATTTATATGTTAATCTCCCGCCATGAACAAGGGGGCGTATATTTTTCCCCGCAATGTACTTGCTAATTTACGCCGATATTTCCCGCCGATAATTGCCGCTTAAATTACGCAGGTCTCCACGCACCTGATCAATCACCTGTATATGCACATACACAGGTTGTGGAGCATTGTGTTCTGCATCGTGAAATGTGTGCACCTGTCATTCCAATGATGAGTGTTGTCAGCTGGTATCTGTTGGAGTTCGTGTATGCTTTGTGAGTCACATTTCAAAACATCACGTTATAATGCTTTCCTTACATATGTAATGAGTCTGAAATTGTCATACACCAACATGTTGCATTGTGCCCCTTTTAGCAGCGTATTTATTAGTAGACGCTTGCGTGTATTCTTTTATGCACACTGTATATACAGTACGTCTCTCCATGGAAATGGGTGTATTGTGCCCCTTTTAGCAGCGTATTTATTAGTAGACGCTTGCGTGTATTCTTTTACGCACACTGTATATACAGTTCCTCTCTATACATTGAATGCATGCTGTTGGTTATGGTGTGTATATCGGAACGGTCCGCGTAAGTTTCTATTCGCATCCAGTTTGTTCATGTAAGAAGGATTAATAAAGTTAATACTAAACAAACAATTTTTTACACCAATCAGCAAGCACCAAAAGTGATATATGTACCTGCAATTAATAACTGCGCCATTGCCACTATGACTTCAACCAGGGCTAGGGCGTTTTCTACCCAGGAGCTATTGGCCTTGGTTGAGGTCATGGACCGGCGCCTGGGGCCCAGGGGCCCTTATGTCTCAAATAATGACAAGCGGCGGGCATATAATGCTGCCCGCCGGCTAATCTTCGCCCGGACCGGCGTTCACAGGAGCCTGGGCCAAGTTGAGCGGCGCTGGTCTGACCTGCGCCGGCGGCAGCCAGTGTTGCTATCATCACTTCGCCGCCATATTGCCCGATGTAAGTTTTTATTTACTAGTATGCCTGCGTTTTTTTGCAATGTTTTCTGTACTTTTTATAAATATGTTCCTGAGTATGGGGGTGTATAGGGGGTGTATATGGGGTGTATAGGGGATGTATAGGGGGTGTATATGGGGTGTATATGGGGTGTATATGGGTGTATATGGGGTGTATATGGGGTGTATAGGGGGTGTATATGGGGTGTATAGGGGGTGTATATGGGGTGTATATGGGGTGTATATGGGTGTATATGGGGTGTATATGGGGTGTATATGGGGTGTATAGGGGGTGTATATGGGGTGTATATGGGGTGTATATGGGTGTATATGGGGTGTATATGGGGTGTATAGGGGGTGTATATGGGGTGTATATGGGGTGTATATGGGTGTATATGGGGTGTATATGGGTGTATAGGGGGGGGGGTTTAAGTAGTTGCTCAGTTTTTGGGTGTAGCATATCAATTAGTTTGCATGATAAATGTCTGAAATATAACAGCAATGATAATTTGGAAGGTTATGAGCATGACTAATGTGAATTTTTCTTTCCCCCTTTTTTATGAAACCCAATCTTCGATTTCTATGCCATCAACATGAACATTTCAGCACGGGCAAGAGCCCGCATAGAAGCCCGGGAGCAGGCAGCCCGGGACCAGGCAGCCCAGGAGCAGCCGGAAGAGGAGGAGGAAGAGGAGGAGGAAGAGGAGGAGGAAGAGGAGGAGGAGGAAGAGGAGGAGGAAGAAGAGGAGGAGGAAGAGGAGGAGGAGGAAGAAGAGGAGGAAGAGGAGGAGGAGACAATGGGTCAAGCTGGGGCCCACACAATTTCCCCATCCCCTTCCCCCACCCCCTCCCCAACCCCCACCCCCTCCCCAACCCCCACCCCCACCCCCTCCCCCACCCCCTCCCCCACCCCCTCCCCAACCCCCACCCCCTCCCCAACCCCCACCCCCACCCCCTCCCCTACCCCCACCCACACCCCTACCCCCACCCACACCCCTACCCCCACCCCATTTCCAATCCCCCTACACCTCTCCACCACCCACCCCCAAACCTCTCCAATCCCCACTCACACCCACTACCAGCATCCAAATTCCAATCCCATCCCCCTTGCTCCTGACCCCCCCAACCACCGCACACCCAACCAGCGGCGACCAGGATGGCTCAAGTAGCCGTAAGTAAATAATGTGTCTAATGTTTACCTACACATTTCTACACATAAACAATCACAACAACCACATATGTGTATCCAACATCAACATTAGTTGCAACATATCACTGCAGGGCGACAATGAGGTGTGTCCTGTCCTTCTCCAGGAACAAGGGTCCCCTTGGTGTTTTTTTGAGTGTGGCCATGCCTCACCCCTTGAATAATTGACATAACAGTACATCCAATGAGATATCCGACATTAGTGGTGTGGTAGTTATGTGGCTCCAGGTGTTGGGTAACTCCAGTTCCCAGCATGATGTGCAACATAAATGTAGAGATTGTTTTGTTAATAGTGTGTGAGGCCATGCGGATGCATGCTTTACAAACATAGCTGTAGGCCTATAATTTGTACAGCAATGTCCTAAATTTAAAATAGTAAGGAGTGCTTAAGCCACAACAATGCCATAACCCTTAAATAGCACAGGCTAATTGTGAGGTTAGAGGAGAGTCCCCCAAAACCAAAGTACCAATTGGGATACAGCATACATTCATCCAAGAAGGAGTAATTTAATTAATGTTATTTACTATGTACAGTATGTGTGTGTTAACATATTTTTTTTTAGTACTGTGTTTACAGCAGACCCATCTTCAATGTAGTTTAAAAATGTATGTGGCCTTCACACATAACTCACAACTTTTTATTATGTACAAATACAACAAACATTTGTGTATGTTATATATTAATTTTTTTTTTTATCCCTTCACTACAGACACTGAACAGCAGCAGGAGGAGGTGGCAGCCCTTATTCGGGAGATCTTCCTGACCCTTTTTTATTTACAACTTCTTTTTGGCCTACTGGAGGCCTGCATTTAATTTATTTTTATCCCCCCCCCCCTTATTATGTTTGTTATAAATAAAAGTGTATATTGTGTTATAAATTGCCTGTGTTTTTAATAATAAATATGTTAGAGGGCTTGTAAGGGTAGGTACATACAGATGTGTAATGTAAGTTATATTAGTAATTTGAGGTGAGGGGTAATGATTGATGTGTAAATGTGTGTGTTTTTGAGTAAAATAACACATAGTGAAAATGCATGAATGTTTAATGTTTTTCGATTAAAACATCACACATAACATCAGGGTAGGTATACATGTTACACATTTTGGACAAACTAATTATGGACATAATTTAGTACATATACAGAAACACCAACATAACTTGATTTAAAAGTAACAGCAATATGGGGACACATAGATAGTGATTAAAATGCCACATTAGAACATAACAAATATACATGTAATGAGGGTTAAAATGTTGTTTTATTAGGGTCTTTATTAAGGTAGACAATTGAGTTAATAGAAAACAATAATTGAATAACCAATAGATTAATTAATCAATTGTCAGAATTCTAGTTAAAAGGCAAGATTTGCAGGTCCATATATGTGAAGGGTATGCCAGCGTACACTGACGTACGCTCACTCTCACGAGCGGTGACATAAGCTGAGTTTTCCATTGAAAACAATAGGGACCCGTCCGTGCAAGCTGGCGTACGCTCAGATCTCCGCAAGAAGTCGGTGGGAAGACGGCCGAGAGACGTCCGTAAACGGCGGCGTACGCTCTGTTGTACGCCAGTTGTCGGAGTGTAAGGGCTGGCCCGTCCGTGTACGTTGGCGTACGCTCAATTGTACGCCACTCCCCGTTGACGTTGTTTCTGGCCGTACGTATGCGGCTGAGTTGTGGGTGGACTTAACCCCAACGGCCGCGTACGGATAGCGTACGTTTTTTTGGAACGTACGCACGTTTGGCCGCTACGATCAGAATAACCTCAGTCAGGGCAGCTCAACAATATTATGCGGTCACGGGTCCGGACTGTAGTGGTGGGTTGCGGTGCCTGTGTGGGCTGCCGTATCTTCTGTGCTGGTCACAGTTGCCATGGCTCTCACCCGCCTCTCCCTCCTGCGCAGTCTTCCTCCTGCGTGGAGTCCAACAATGCACGACTGGTCATCCACCACACGCACGTGCGGGCAATGGAGATGTCATGATTTCACCCACACAGCATCACAGGAGGAAGAAGAACCACGTTGGACCACACCTCCTCCACAGTGCCGCAATTGAGTGACAGTTAGTGACTACCTCACTAACTATGTGCCCCCCCCCCCATCCTGCGCCCGGGGCGTGTGACCCCATAGCCCCCTCTCGTAGATATGGCCCTGCTGGGGGCATTCTGTGTGTAAATTGCACTGCAGGAGCACATAATTGCGGACCTTATGTATAAGCAGCACTAAAATGTTCGCCACTATGTGTATAGTTACCCGAGTGTGCCATGAACACTGAATTTAATTGTCAGGGAATTAATTACCATAATAAGTAGATTAATTATTAAGATAAAGCTAGAATCACACTTGGTTGGTTCTAGACACCGACACGCAGGGCTCAAAATGTCATTTTCTGCACTGCACACGCCTATGGTCACATTCTTATACAGATTCACACATCCATCAGCAATATTTGCCGTCTCCAGATTTATCTATTTTTTGATAATATCGCACAACATAATATTCAAGAAAAATTAAATGTTAGACAAAGGGATCCCGAGTAAACATAAATTACCATTTTAAATGATCTTTCCATTTACTGAAGGAAAACAGCTATCTGGCACCAACTGGCCCAGTGCGAAATAATAATTGCCCCCTTAGTAACGCCATCAATCAATGAACTAAACTGAATTGTGTTCAATTAGAATAGACACAATCTGGCTTGATTACTGACAGCTCTGTTGAATCTAGATCTCAATCAAATAGAACCTTTCCAGCAACTGGCTACAAGCTACTCAGTATGCAATGATCAAAAGAAATTCTATGAGTTGAAAAGAAAAGTTATTGCAATATCTCATTCCGGAGAGGTTCACAAAGCCATTTCTAATGCTCTGGGTCTACAGCAAACCTCAGTGAGAGCTATAATTGCCAACTGGAGAAAACTTGAAACAGTTGAATGAATTTTTCCGGAGCTGGCCAGTGAACCATAGCTCCTTCATGAGCACATTATCTAGTCAGAAAAGAGCCCAGACAAACATCTAAGGAACTGCAGGCCTTACTCACCTCAGTATAAGGTCAGCATTCATAATTCCACTATAAGAATGACCAAAAATAGTATGTAAGTCGGGTCGCTTTAAGAGAGGAGGAGGTCAGTGTGCAGTCTCCTCCGGAAGGGCCTCCTCGCCTCTCCCAGCCGCCACAGTGCCGTACTAGTGCACAGCCGGAAGTACATCTCTGCAGGGGGTTATGATCCTAATGCCCTAGGTAAAATTAGAATAACTAGATATAGACCACATTACACTTCATCAGCGTATGTATTAATAAGTGAAGGAACATAACATTTCAGGTATTATTATATAATGATCCCGCCAGGCAATGTTCTTAAACATATTTTCAACCTCTGTGGTACCTTTGATATATGTAGAAGGGAGGTTTTCTTATGTGAATATCATTGTGTATGTAGCTATACACATTTTGATTAGATGTCAGGCAACCAGCACAGGAAATTATTGGCCTTCCTGATGAATTATGCATTTTTTTATTTAATTGTTGGGAGATAATAATCCTTGGCTCTTCAGTATTAAAACATTCAAACTTGTTCTGTATGTATTTAAAATACCACTTTGCAGGCCAGTATTTTTCTCATTATTTAAAAAAAGTTTAGGGTCATAATAAAATAAGTTTTCAAAACATATTATATGTAGATTTTAGAGATATGCGTGGACCAGCATTCTTTGGTTTTGTTCTAATTCATTATCATGTTTTTGCTTTGGCAAAAGCACCCTCAACATTTTTGGTTCGTATATGGATTTTGGTTTGTTTTAAAATCGGTACAAAATAAATAATCCTTGATAAAAATTAATAAAAGGTAAAATGTCACTGTTACAAGCCAAAACCCAAAATTTAGATTTATAATTAGAATTCCGAACTACGGGAAGATTCAAACTAGGACTCGGTTTGGATTGAATTCTCTCCGGTTTCTGGACGTGCTTGTGGTTTTGTTCAGATTCACAAAATTCTGGTGTATTTGGATAAATTTAGATGTATTTGGCATATTTATCCCACCTCACTCGTCAAATCACTACTATCTCTTTAAGGGGATTGGGTAGAAAATCTCGGCATTCACAATCCCGATGGTCATAATGATGACAGCGGAGAAAGGTGCAAATACCGTGAGTCGCTTTGTCAAGCGGAAGTTTGTCACGCTCATACAAAGTTAAAAAAGGAACAAGGAAGTGTAACTGCGCTAGTAGGAATGTTTAGAATAAAAGTATCTAAACAATATTTAAACAATAAAGATGCCAATCAATATGCAGAACAAAATTTTTTATTTAATGAGGTATAAAACATATCATGATGAAAAAATATGAAAAACAATTAGTTTCTGAGTTCAGAGAGCAAATTGTTAGGAAACAGTCCATACGGTACCATATCTAAATGAGTCTGCTTATAATCCAGGTCCGTTCCTATTGTGCCTCATGGGGAAATGGGAATCCACAGTGAAGCCTTTGTATAGATTCTCTACCAATGAATGTGGGAGGAAACTTTCCACCAAATGCGAGGGTCCCGGTAGTTTGATTTGGTTCACTAGGGATTGCACTCCCTGGCTTATGTGAAAGACTTTAGATGTGGGCTGTGGGATGTCCCGTAGAGGAGTGTGAGCAGGAATCACAGAGGTGAAATGGATAATGGAGGGTGGTTTGGTCACTGGAAAGTGTGCAAGATGTAGGGGGGGCAGCAGGACTGAGAAGTGTGCTCTCTCTCTTCCACCAACGCATTTCACCATGGTTACAGCGAGGTGCTTAAGCACAGAGCTCTCAGCACACATCGTGGCACACCCGCAATGCACCCACAATGTGTGCTGAGCAGGGTTTAGAAATGGGGCTTAAATCGCCCCGTGTGTATGCTCCTTAACTCTGGCCCTGAGCGTCCCCCTGGTGTTCTTTTACAAGACACTCCGTAGCTGAAGAATAATTCAGATGGAGGCACTGATAAACCCTACAAAGGTGAGACAGTTCCTGCACTCAATGCCGTCAAGTACTCCTACTCCTCCGTTGCAGAGACCGGGCATTGGGAATACAGAGGACAGGCTGCCACAGCAGAACCACCTGTCTCCCCCGCTCAGAACACGCTGCTCAGTGCTGTGTTCTGAGCAGGGGTGTGAGGCAGCAGCAGCACCAGCCTGTCCTCTGGCACACAGCCCACACCCTCTGCAAATTAGATTTTTTATCAGGGATGTGACAGTGCCCCCTAGCAGTGACCACACCCCTCCCAATGACCACGCCCCCTTGCAATTATGTTGTATACACACATCAAACACATGAAATACACCAAATATATTTTATTTGTGCATGAAACAAGGTCCCAAAACATGAAACAAAGTTTATGTACTATCTCAGACACTGAGGGCCTTATTCTGGTTCACTTCTCCTGGCAAATTCCTTCTTAGATGTACAAAACCATGTGCACTGCAGTGCGGCAGATGTAACGTGCAGAGAGAATTAGATTTGGGTGAGTTATTTTGTTTCTGTGCAGGGTAAATACTGACTGCTTTATTTTTACACTGCAATATAGCTCTCACTTTGAAGTAAAACCCAACCCAAATCTAACTCTCTCTGCACAACTAACATCTGCCCCACCTGCAGTGCACATGGTTTTGTCCCTCTAAGAAGGAATTTGCCAGAAGGAGTGAACCAGAATAAGGCCCTGAATTTGAATGCCAAGCGTGCATGCCATTTTCATGCAAATATTTAGTGCCAGTTGCCATATCAGGGTACTTGAATTTCCCCTGCAGAGGTTAAGAGCAGCCTCAGCTTTTTTATTATATAGGATAGGGAACATACAACACGCTATTTTCTGTTATGCACATATTATAGTATGTACAAATAGGGTAAATCAATTTTACAGTTACTTGTAATTCTGTCAAGCCGCATCTCTACTGTAACGTGAGGTGTAAGTTTACCCAATATATTACAACTACAGATGACACTGTTAAACATATGCATGTAAATGAAGTCTCTCCCCGGGCAGCAAATCCTCCTTCTGCTTAGGGCACACATACTGTACATCCAACTCTAACTAACTGTAAAATTGTTTTTTATTGCTATGTATTTATCATTATAGACTAGCATTCAAGTATTAATAGACATTAGGAAGGCATGCTGGAAGCATAATATTAGCCCTGCAAGTATGCGTCCTAATCTGAGACTGCAAACATGTAATTTAATTAGCGAAAAAGCAATTCTGGCTTTATATAATGATAGACAGTCAACTGTGTTTTTGTTTCACCAGATCAAATATACCCATCCAGTAATCCTATATATCTCTTTAATGTTATTGCAGTATCTCTGTGAGTACCATTTTCGCCTCTCTGCCATTCCCCTTGTCCTGGAAGATCTTCTCCAAAACAAAAGGCCTGGGGGAGATCAGCAATGTTCCCTACAAAACAATACCAAAAAAAAAGAGAAGGAAAACATTTGTGAATGTGAAATGTGATCACGATTAATGTGGCGGACAGAAGCCAGTGCTGAAGATAACAGGTCTCATGTATCATCTGTATTTCATTCTCAAGCTGCACTCTGCAGGGGATTTCATTTACATTTCTCTGAAAAGAAATTGTACTTCATTTGGCAGCAGAAACCTGTTCTTAACACTGAAGTCATCTTATTTCCTCTTCGGATATCAGATTAACTATTTCACTTGGCCAAGGCTTGCTTTAGAATGCTTACTCATTACTAGATGAAAAATAAGTAAATAATTGATATAAAGATTTTTTTTTAGAAATGAGGAGGTCTATTCACTAAGCTTTGGAGAGAGAGAAAGTGGATGGAGATAATGTACCAACCAATCAGATAAAGACGGAACCAGTCAGCTTCTAACTGCCATGTCATGCGCACTGCGGACCGCGCTCCTCCGATGCCAATTCGCAGTCCTGCAATCAGGGGTGAATCGGTCCCTTTAGCTCCACCCACTTTATATATCTTCAAGGCTAAGTACTTAGTGGATGCAGTAGTACTTAGTACCAGTCTTCATCCTCTATGACTTTTTAAAGAGGGATGGGAGAGAGCAACTTATAATTAATCAGATCATCAAAATTGACAAAGTAACACAAAGTATTTAAGGAGCCAAGCGTGCTAATATCGTGGAAGGCAGTGACATATTTATGCAAGTATGATAGGACAAGGATGTATGTAGCAAGAGCAAAGTCTTGATGCGTGGAAGGGAACGGCCACAGCAGGAAGGGACAGTCAGGGCCGGTATAAGGCTTCTCGACACCCTAGGCAATTCTTCAATCTACTGCCCCCCCCCCCCCCGCCACCAATGCCACACTGCCACCAATACCAACTTTTCAGACCCTCAAGTGTCCCTCAAAAGAAAGTGCGGAGGTGGTGTCTTAAGCTGTGTACATACGCTTCGATTTTTCCCTGTTTTCGATTCGATTTTGCTTATAGAAGCATGGTTTGCTTATAGAACCATCAAATGGTTTTTAAGACACTTTCGATCTGCATTTGATTCGATGCGCGCTCCCGTTTTCTCAAAATCAAATAGAAAAATCTACTGTGCAGCCAAGGAAATCTCAAATTCGATACAGTAAATCAAATGAGTACATTGTGCCTACATTTTAAAATCGAAATCGAATCGAATGCAAAAGTACAGATCTAATGCCAAATCGAATAGGATGATCTAATGCAAGATCTAATAGAAAATCGAATCTAACATCAAATCTAATGCAAATCTAAGCGTGTGTATAGGGCTTTAGAAAATCCACAGCCACCATCTGCATTAAGTACAACATGGAAGTCTTGATTATTTTTGATTTTTTTTTTTTTTGGTTATTGGATATGGCAAACCACAGATGCTCGCAATAAAGAAAATATTTATAAAAAAAATGAAAATGATTAATTTACACATTTAGATGAGATCATTTGTGCATGGACTCTACTTCTACTAAATACATTGTTTTATTTTCCAGTATTCATCTGTGCTTTCAGCTGTGTTTAATAAAGAGCAGACTTTTTTCCGTTGCCTTCAATGGTACAAAGTTCCACATGTAACTGTTTCCAATGTAAAGATCACAGAAGAGCTCTACTCATATTGTCCAGTAACCAGGGCCTTCATCCGAAATACATGGCCTATAGAGCAGTGTTTCTGTGCCTCTTTGGTAGCTATGAAGGGTTGCTGCATGGCATATGGCCACAATATTTAGCTGGAGTGGCTGAGCCCCTTTGGAAGTCCCTGAAATTGATACTTTATCTGCCTCCCCTTGTACATCAGCCACTGTTGCATTTTGCCCTGGCATGAAACCAATAGGCCATGATGACATTGTCATAAAATTCCACCAACATACAACAGCTGCCTTCATTGTGTATGGGCGATGCAGAGTGTGGACCAAGGAATAGAGCAAACCATAGTAGTAAATTGATTGAGCCAATTAACTTCTGGTCTTACTTTAGAGCAACTGACAGTAGGGAAGATGTATGAAGCAGTGATAAGGGAAAAGTGAGCCAGAGGAGAAGTGGCCCATGGCAACCAATCAGCACTGAAGTAACATCTATAATTTGCATACTCTTTAAAATTATACAGAGCAGCTGATTGGTTCCCATGGGCAACTTCTTCACTGGCTCAGTACTCCCTTATCACTGCTTCATACATCTACCCCTTTGAACACATATGAAACAGTCTTCAATATATATGTTCATTTAGAAACTCTGTAGTACTAAGATTAATGAATTAACCATTTGCATTAAACATGAAACCTCTAGAGTGAGATGTATTCGATTCTTAAAGATATTCGAAATAAAAGAAAAAGTCATTAAACTTCATTTTATCACCTTACACAAAGCAGCATTATTCCTGACCACAACTTGCAGTAATGTTGCAGCCAGATAGCATTGCCTGTTGGGAATCTCATTGTAAACTGGAAACTATTAACAAATATGTGCTTCTACCTGCTGTGCCTTTATCGGCTTCGTCAATGATTCCTTTTCAGAATGAAATTGTTCTGATTTTCCACTTTTCGCAAGTTTGATGTTGTCTTTAGAACTGAGATCTTTTCTCATAAAAGCAAAATATAGAATGGATAGTCAGCCCTATTCATATTCACCGTTGACTATGGGTGAGAGCAGTCAGCCGCCAGAGATAGGTACAGAATACTAGAATACGTTCCTGCAAACATTCTGTTTTACCATTGATACATAACATTGCTGTCTGATTATCTTTGCGATGGTGGTTAGTGTGGGTTTAAATGCTGTTTGTTATTAGCTTGAATACTCATCAAGTATTCATCGATCTTTGGGCTCCGATCTCAGGAACTGAGTCATACAGAGTACATATTGCTTCAGGGTAAGCCAAGCAATGTGATGTTTACAAAGCAACGCACATGGCCCCCTGCAATGTATATATGGAATGGCTTAAACTTACCCTTTGGGGCCACAGTTATCTACATGAAAAATTATCCAAACATTAAAAGAAGCTGGTATACTGTGTCTGTTTTATTCAATATGTACTTTGGTATAATACTTTCATAATGATGATGACGATAATAATAATATTAATAGTAATAAAACAACAACAGTTTTAAAATATATTTGTTTTGTATTGAGTATCAATATTCTGAACATCATCTCTCTCTCTCTCTCTCTCTCTCTCTCTCTCTCTCTCTCTCTCTCTCTCTCTCTCTCTCTCTCTCTCTCTCTCTCTCTCTCCAGTTTCTGGGGTAGAAGCAGCACTCCAGCCTTGAAAAAAATAGTGCTTTAATAGGTCACAGCATACAAACAGCAACGTTTCAATACATGGTGTATTTTCCTCAGACACCATGTATTGAAACGTTGCTGTTTGTATGCTGTGACCTATTAAAGCACTATTTCTTTAAAGGCTGGAGTGCTGCTTCTACCCCAGAAACTGTCTATATAGCTGGTGTACAGCTGTGAGCGGGCACCCGCCGAGGAACTTTTTAAGTTGCCGGACCCCCCACTCTATTTCTCTCTCTCTCTCTCTCTCTCTCTCTCTATATATATATATATATATATATATATATATATACACTTGCAGTTCGAGTCGGCACTCCACAAATAAATAACTTGGCCCGGTGCCCGCCAGCTCCCACAGGAATAGACAATGCAATAGATGAAGCGGCACTCGTAGCACTTAGAAAAATAATACACGGAGACAGCAATGCGTTTCTCAACGTTTCAATCAGTCACGATTTTCGTCAGGAGAAGTAACAATAAACATATCAAAAAGCTCACCTTATATCCCATCACCCTGAAGTGTTGCCGCCCAGCAGAAGGCATGTCCGATCCCGGACACTGCGTGACCCGCGTCATCACAGTGCGCCCTCCGCTGACGTCCAGACCCGCCAGCCGGCGTCAGGACGTAGCTGCACTGTTTACCCATCACCATGGAAACCCGCTAGTGACATAAAACAATACATCTAAAAGAAGGGGAGAGAAATACAGGGTATACAGTTAAATATGTAAACTTCATGCACTCATAACGTTAGTATGGTTAACGTAAATTTATAAAGCAATACCAAATAGCATAACATTTATCTATTAATGAGACATGACAATGGTAAAGTCTCATTCAAGCCTCTGGGATGGATGCATTGTAATTTATGAATCCACCCAGCTTCTTTTCTGAGGAGGATGGCACACCGGTCACCACCTCGGGTAAGGGGGGGGGACATGATCTATCATGCGGTACTTAAGGCTGGAGAGGCTATGTTTTTGTTCAAGGAAATGGCGGGCCACTGGCTGATCGCTCCTGCCATTCTCAATAGCAGCCCTAATAGATGAACGGTGACCCGCCATCCTCTCCTTGAATTTCCTCTGTGTCTTCCCCACATAGGATAGACTGCAGGGACAAATTATTTGGTACACCACATGTGTACTCTCACAAGTGAGATGATGTTTAATATACAATTTGTTTCCACTATGTGGATGATTAAAGATATCTCCTTGGATCATAAATTTACAGGTGATACATCCACACCTGAAACAACCTGGTTTCTTCACTGATAGAAAATTTTTTGATGGCATTTTGCCTTTGCCAGTGATATCTGTCTTCACAAGGTAGTTACGTAAATTTTTAGAACGTGAATAACAAGACATTAAATTAGTGTCCTGTAAGTCCAGATCCTTATCGGACCTAACCATCGGCCACAATCTTTTTGAGATGGAATTGACTCTGGGAGATAATGTATTATATTCCGTCACCCAGGGCAGTACTTTTTTGGTCTCCTTGTTGGCACTGGGTCTAAGAAGAATGGCACGATCCATAGACATAACTTTCTGTTTAGACTTTTGCAAATTCACAAGAGGATATCCACGCTCCAGAAATTTGCTAATGAGCAAATCAATCTGGGTTGACGCCATCTCCAGATTGCTGTTTATTCTCTTTATTCTCAACATTTGAGAATATGGTAAGCCATATTTCAGGCTTCTGGGATGACAACTGTGCCAATGCAGAAACGTATTTCGATCCGTCTCCTTATTAAACACAGAGGTGACAATTTGCCTGCTGCATAAACTGACCTTGACATCCAAAAACTCAATAGTCTCTTGACTATATTTAAAGGTGAATTTTACACTACTGTTGGATAAATTATGTTTTTCAAATAAAGAAATGAGTGGTGAAATGGGTCCACTCCAAATTAATACCAGGTCATCAATATATCTGGAAAATAACAAAATGTGTGTGGAAATCAAAGGATCTGAAAAAAATAAATCCTCCTCCACATCAAACATAAAAGTATTGGCATACGAGGGGGCGACCGAAGAACCCATTGCACACCCCCTCGTCTGCAGAAAAAAATGGCCATCAAACATAAAATAATTACGTGTCAAGATCAGTTCAAGCAGCGAGACTAAAAAGTCGACATACAGCGTGTCGGCAGTAAATTCACGTAACAATAGCTTGCGGAAAGCCGATAAGCCCACAGAATGCGGGATTACCGTGTAAAGGCTGGTGACGTCAGCTGTCACCAACCAGGTTTCAGGTGGGAGATCCCCAATCTCATTAAGTTTGTTGAGGAACATGGTCGTGTCCAAAAGGAAATTGGGGTGCTGCTGGATGAGAGGTTGAACAATGCTGTCAAGAAAGATGGCACTGGGCTGAAATAAAGATCCTCTAGCAGCCACAATGGGTCTGCCAGGGGGTGGATTCAGCCCTTTATGTATTTTCGGCAGGGTATAAAGGAGGGGTATTTTCGGATGTTCCGGCTGCAAAACCTCATATACCTCTGCACTAATAAACTTTTTGCTAAGAGCATCATCCAACAACACCCTTAACTCCTGTTTAAACACAATGGTGGGATCACCCCGCAATTTGCGGTAGACCCCCTCTTCACCAAGTTGGCGTTCTATCTCAAGGCGGTAATCGCAAAGGTCTTGAAGCACAATGGCGGACAAAGGCGGCGCCATTGTGCTTCAAGACCTTTGCGATTACCGCCTTGAGATAGAACGCCAACTTGGTGAAGAGGGGGTCTACCGCAAATTGCGGGGTGATCCCACCATTGTGTTTAAACAGGAGTTAAGGGTGTTGTTGGATGATGCTCTTAGCAAAAAGTTTATTAGTGCAGAGGTATATGAGGTATTGCAGCCGGAACATCCGAAAATACCCCTCCTTTATACCCTGCCGAAAATACATAAAGGGCTGAATCCACCCCCTGGCAGACCCATTGTGGCTGCTAGAGGATCTTTATTTCAGCCCAGTGCCATCTTTCTTGACAGCATTGTTCAACCTCTCATCCAGCAGCACCCCAATTTCCTTTTGGACACGACCATGTTCCTCAACAAACTTAATGAGATTGGGGATCTCCCACCTGAAACCTGGTTGGTGACAGCTGACGTCACCAGCCTTTACACGGTAATCCCGCATTCTGTGGGCTTATCGGCTTTCCGCAAGCTATTGTTACGTGAATTTACTGCCGACACGCTGTATGTCGACTTTTTAGTCTCGCTGCTTGAACTGATCTTGACACGTAATTATTTTATGTTTGATGGCCATTTTTTTCTGCAGACGAGGGGGTGTGCAATGGGTTCTTCGGTCGCCCCCTCGTATGCCAATACTTTTATGTTTGATGTGGAGGAGGATTTATTTTTTTCAGATCCTTTGATTTCCACACACATTTTGTTATTTTCCAGATATATTGATGACCTGGTATTAATTTGGAGTGGACCCATTTCACCACTCATTTCTTTATTTGAAAAACATAATTTATCCAACAGTAGTGTAAAATTCACCTTTAAATATAGTCAAGAGACTATTGAGTTTTTGGATGTCAAGGTCAGTTTATGCAGCAGGCAAATTGTCACCTCTGTGTTTAATAAGGAGACGGATCGAAATACGTTTCTGCATTGGCACAGTTGTCATCCCAGAAGCCTGAAATATGGCTTACCATATTCTCAAATGTTGAGAATAAAGAGAATAAACAGCAATCTGGAGATGGCGTCAACCCAGATTGATTTGCTCATTAGCAAATTTCTGGAGCGTGGATATCCTCTTGTGAATTTGCAAAAGTCTAAACAGAAAGTTATGTCTATGGATCGTGCCATTCTTCTTAGACCCAGTGCCAACAAGGAGACCAAAAAAGTACTGCCCTGGGTGACGGAATATAATACATTATCTCCCAGAGTCAATTCCATCTCAAAAAGATTGTGGCCGATGGTTAGGTCCGATAAGGATCTGGACTTACAGGACACTAATTTAATGTCTTGTTATTCACGTTCTAAAAATTTACGTAACTACCTTGTGAAGACAGATATCACTGGCAAAGGCAAAATGCCATCAAAAAATTTTCTATCAGTGAAGAAACCAGGTTGTTTCAGGTGTGGATGTATCACCTGTAAATTTATGATCCAAGGAGATATCTTTAATCATCCACATAGTGGAAACAAATTGTATATTAAACATCATCTCACTTGTGAGAGTACACATGTGGTGTACCAAATAATTTGTCCCTGCAGTCTATCCTATGTGGGGAAGACACAGAGGAAATTCAAGGAGAGGATGGCGGGTCACCGTTCATCTATTAGGGCTGCTATTGAGAATGGCAGGAGCGATCAGCCAGTGGCCCGCCATTTCCTTGAACAAAAACATAGCCTCTCCAGCCTTAAGTACCGCATGATAGATCATGTCCCCCCCCCTTACCCGAGGTGGTGACCGGTGTGCCATCCTCCTCAGAAAAGAAGCTGGGTGGATTCATAAATTACAATGCATCCATCCCAGAGGCTTGAATGAGACTTTACCATTGTCATGTCTCATTAATAGATAAATGTTATGCTATTTGGTATTGCTTTATAAATTTACGTTAACCATACTAACGTTATGAGTGCATGAAGTTTACATATTTAACTGTATACCCTGTATTTCTCTCCCCTTCTTTTAGATGTATTGTTTTATGTCACTAGCGGGTTTCCATGGTGATGGGTAAACAGTGCAGCTACGTCCTGACGCCGGCTGGCGGGTCTGGACGTCAGCGGAGGGCGCACTGTGATGACGCGGGTCACGCAGTGTCCGGGATCGGACATGCCTTCTGCTGGGCGGCAACACTTCAGGGTGATGGGATATAAGGTGAGCTTTTTGATATGTTTATTGTTACTTCTCCTGACGAAAATCGTGACTGATTGAAACGTTGAGAAACGCATTGCTGTCTCCGTGTATTATTTTTCTAAGTGCTACGAGTGCCGCTTCATCTATTGCATTATATATATATATATCCAGAAGTAGGGATCACACTCTCCTCCAACCACAGTCGACTGCTGGGGTGTCACCTCAGGAAATCCTGGACGAGTCCAGTTCACCAATATAGCCACAAAAAATGAGGACACTCACCGGTCTTCTTAAACATAGACAGTTCCTTCTTTATTTAATCCATCTCACCAAGATAAAGTGAAAAGTGCATGACAGTGGGCCAAGGGCCAACGTTTCGGTCTTCCCCCAGACCTTTTTCAAGGCCCCCACTATCTCCTCCTAAAGTGCATAACCTGCAGCATACCATGTAAGCCTTATATGAGCCCAGCCTGTATCCAGCTACGCCCCCAAACAAATATGTAAAACCCGGAACTAAAGCATGTCACATTATTTATACACACAAAAGCTTAAGGCCAATTATCGAGAAAATCGATGGGCTGAAAATCGCTCAGTGAATACACACTGAGCAATTTTCGCCCATTCACATGATTTTACTGGGGGTGGGTGGACAACTTTCCATAGCAGGACGCTATGGAAAACCATCCACCACATCGCTCATCTGCAGGTAATACCCGCAGATGAGCGGTCAGGCCAGTAATAATGCGGTAGTGTGCATCAGCGTTCATCGTTCATCGCTGCCCCATACACACCGGGCGGCTATTGAGCTAAAAAGCACCTCAAAAGACAAAACTGAGCTGCTCTCAGCTCAAAACCACCCAGTGTGTATGTGTCTTAAGTCTAAAACTGCAATTGGACGATAGTACTGTGTAATGTGTATAATGTTGGTACTCACATATAAGTTTTCTTGTTTGAAATAAAAACAAAGGAATGAACTCAGTGCTATTACTACAGTTGTTAGAGCAGTGGGCGGATGTTCTGTCTATTTATAACACAACAATCAATTTAGATTGTTTTTGTTTTTTTTATTTAGTTCAAAGCTTAATTTCAGTCTCTTCTACTTAAAGGCTATTTTGCTGTTCTTTCTCCATCACTGCAGGGTTCATGGCCCCCAACCATGACTTCAGGAAGGATAATTGATTTTATGCTTACTGGAAGCATACTGTATATTCCTCAGCATACCTGATCCCAGACACAGGCAGCAGACAGCCATAAGCAGGACCCAGTCTTCCATCTAATTAGCCATTACATTTTACAAGGTTTATGTGCCGTCAACTGTATAACGTGAACATTGTCATTTAACAAAGGCATTTAAAATACAATACGTTTTAATTTAATAAGTCTGCAATAGATATGGTTCTAGTTAAATGTAAAGATACATTACATCATTATTTTTTTTTTGGTATTGGAGATTCTGTAGTAGGATTTGGGGCAAATAGGCACCTAAATTACTGAAAAGAACCTCCCAAATTTCCTGATTTCCCCCCCAAAAATGGGACAGTCCCGCATCCTGCCCAGGGCTGGCAGTGTTCCGTGGTGGGAGGTATAGTTGGGAGTCCCCCCTGCTAAGCAGAGCAGTGGGGAATGGGGGCTCTAAACATGAGCAAAGCATCTATCTATTCATGGCAGGCAGCGGGACAGGAGGTAGGGCCCGCAGCTCACAGAGTTCTGGCCATATCCCCAAGGTGGTGAAACGGGGGGTGTCCTCATGGGAGCCTCGCCACGTGAAGTCATGCCCCCTTCCGAATAAGCCACGCCACCTTACTTGGAGTCCTTCTTTTCATACCTCCAAAGTTGGGAGGTACAGTATGAGAAAAGTGTTGTGGCAGTAGGTGATGGGGCAATGTGTTAACATTAGTTTTGCAAAAGAACCTGAGGAACACCCTGGTTCATTTCACATTATGACTAGCTTAGAGCCGCTATTAGAAATGTTGGCCCAGGTACAAAGGGATTGCGGTCACGCCATGTTGAGCAATTTAGGTCCTGTCTGTTCGGACGACTGCTTAATAGTGCATGGCTGAATCCTATTATCAGGCCCAGTAAAATGACAGTTACAGTACCATTATAAAGTTGTTTGTGATGGCTCTCACATCTTAGCTGGCCATTACAACACTGGTATGGGCAGGATTGAACTTGGGTACAACACGACTCGCTGTGTAGTATGAGCGGTTAGCTGGGTTTATGCAATCCGGAACCCATTCACATCATAGGAATGGTCTAGCTGTGATATCAGCCTGTGAAATAATTTTCTTTGGGCTAAATAATGATAATGGATTGTACCCCTGGAAGCTTTTTTCCAGTAAATGTAGCCAGCACTATAATAATTCTTCTCTCTAAACTTATATCTCACATTTCTCTGTAGTAAATTATGTTTTTACTTATAACTACTGAGTAGGGTTACCACCACCCATCCGGGATTACTCCGGACATTCAGGTAATTAAGACTGGAGTCCGGAGAGGTGACGTTCCCGGATTATACAATGTCTGTGAATACAAAGAAATTGCACGCTGCCTAGGCTGCATGCATACCCAAGGAGCGCAGTTGTACTCTGAGTACAACTGCGCTCCTTGGGTATGCATGCAGCCTAGGCAGCGTGCAATTTCCTTGAATTGCTTTATCTGTATAGAGGCACACAACCTCTGTTTCCAAGGAGCTGCAATAGCCCTCAGAATCTCTTTATAATTTTATATTTTTTTTTTATTTTTCTATTTGTTACAAGCACATATTCCTTCTATCCTACCAGCGCTCCTAGGTGACCCCAGGGTCACATTCCTCTTCTGTTGTATGTCTGGGAATAGGCAGATAGTAGCTGCTTATTCCTGGATATTTAACCCCTTCAGTGGTGGGTTTTTCTGGGGCAGGACAAACCTACCAGGGCAGGTTTGTCCTGCCCCAGAAATACCCACCACAGAATGTAGGGGCAGCAACCCCCTGTCGCCACACCCCCTCTGTTGTTTACCGCCATCCCCGTATTGCCGGGGTTCCAGGGATATTTGGAGAGGCTCGGGAGGACTCGGGCACCCAAACTCTCAAGCGTTACCGAGTTCCCCCGAGACGCCCTGAACATCATCAAGCCTGCGTCCTTGTCACTGCTTTGAATGGCGGTGGCGGCAGTGGCAGAAGAGCTCTGGAGTACAATTGCTTGAGCAGATGTGAGGGGGAGCGACAGGAGGGGTGGGGTGAGGTGGTGCGCCAGTGGTGCACAGCTGTAGGCACCACTGACACACACTTCCTTATCGATGCTATGCCCGGAAACTTTCCGTGAGAACCAGCTCCTGCAGTGTGGCTCAGCCCGGAAAATTTCTGGGCATACCATCGAAGTGTTTAATGGCACCACCCCTCCAGACTCCGGTCTTAATTAAAATACTGTCCGGAGTAATCCTGGACGGGTGGTAACGTTACTACTGAGTGGCATTTATACCATATATGTAGGGCCTAAATTGTAAAAGTTTGTGTTCCTAAGAGAAAGGGGACAACCCGATCTCCCAGGAGCCCCGGCGCTAATTAGTGAAGGTGTATAGTTAATGAAAAAAAGCTCTTAATGAGTATATTTAGAAAAAAAGATGTTCTGATTGGCTGCTGCAGAAGTGAGAAGTCTGCCAGACTTCAGAAGATGGAAGAAAAAACTATTTTTTCTTCACACAACGATTGTATGTAGAAAGATACACACTGCGCTGTCAATCAGAACTGTGGTGGTAATGAAGGGTAATGTGATACAATAAAAATATATATATGAGGCACACCAAGCACAATGAGTAGAGGACATGCTGTAAATGGATGTAAAAACTCTTTATATAGACAAAAATTAAATATAAAGATAAGGTGGGTAATAAACTAAAATTGGAATATAATTAACATTTATACACATACATATAGGACCACAAATAATATACTAAGATTGGAAGTGGGTAATCAACTAAAATTGGAGTATAATGGACACAATTATATATGTTAATACACAGTAAAATTCCTGATAATTAGACCAGTATAATGGGGATAAAATAGCAGACTTGGTGAATTTCATAAACCACAGTAAGCTGGCGTCCCAGCGGGAATGAAAGGGTGGTATTGAAATAGAAGTAAAAATGTCCCTTCAGAGGATTGCCGTTTTGAAGTATACACAGTGGAGATGCTTATAGCAGCAAAGAATTATAGAGCCAAGTTGACCTGAATTAGCATGTAAGCTAACACGCACAGGAGTTCATGCAGGTACTGGTAGGCAGGGCAGATAAACAGGCATCTGTATATTAGTATAGCGTAGCAGGCACAGTTAGTAGTAAGCCCAAGCAGCAGGAGTTGTGAGTTGCGCTTTGAATAGCGGGTATGGAAACACTCACTGCGTCTTGAGGGAGATGGCGCCTCAGCGGGCTGTTTTGCAGGTAGCCTGTCGAGTAGATGCATGCCAGAAGCCGGTTTCAAGCTGAGAAAGCTTGAAAAAGTCTCCAGTGGTTTGGGAGACGAAACGCGTTGCCCCACTTCCGCCCCACTTCCGCCAGTTTACTCAGCACTTGTGACGGACTTCCGCCCTCATCCTCAGTCCCAGGACCTTCTGCCGTGACTACACCCGGCTGGAGGTTTTTTGCTGCATCTTCCAACACGCAGCCCGGCGTACAGCCCTACACAGAAACCGGCTTCTGGCGTGCATCTACTCGACAGGCTACTTGCAAAACAGCCCGCTGAGGCGCCATCTCCCTCAAGACGCAGTGAGTGTTTCCATACCCGCTATTCAAAGCGCAACTCGCAACTCCTGCTGCTTGGGCTTACTACTAACTGTGCCTGCTACGCTATACTAATATACAGATGCCTGTTTATCTGCCCTGCCTACCAGCACCTGCATGAACTCCTGTGCGTGTTAGCTTACACGCTAATTCAGGTCAACTTGGCTCTATAATTCTTTGCTGCTATAAGCATCTCCACTGTGTATACTTCAAAACGGCAATCCTCTGAGGGGACATTTTTACTTCTATTTCAATACCACCCTTTCATTCCCGCTGGGACGCCAGCTTACTGTGGTTTATGAAATTCACCAAGTCTGCTATTTTATCCCCATTATACTGGTCTAATTATCAGGAATTTTACTGTGTATTAACATATATAATTGTGTCCATTATACTCAAATTTTAGTTGATTACCCACTTCCAATCTTAGTATATTATTTGTGGTCCTATATGTATGTGTATAAATGTTAATTATATTCCAATTTTAGTTTATTACCCACCTCTAATCTTAGTAAATTATTTGTGGTCCTATATATGTGTATAAATGTTAATTATATTCCAATTTTAGTTTATTACTCACCTTATCTTTATATTTAATTTTTGTCTATATAAAGAGTTTTTACATCCATTTACAGCGTGTCCTCTACTCATTGTGCTTGGTGTGCCTCATATATATATTTTTATTGTATCACATTACCCTTCATTACCACCACAGTTCTGATTGACAGCGCAGTGTGTATCTTTCTATATATGTAGGGCCTGCTTCAGAAGGCCATGCAGATCAGCAATAATCGCAGATAGCAATTTTGCAGATCTACGCATGCTCGCACACACCAATAAGCCTTAAATCTAAGATGCAACGGGGGTAGACGGAGAGTGGCGACAGACCAAGGTGGGGGGTGGCAGGGCAGCACTGTAGGGGCTCCGTCCAGACAACACAAGTGTGTCCAGATCGTCTTGGGGGGTGCTGTAACCCCAAAAATGGCTGGCATGCACATACCTTCACAGATAGGGACCCAGCGTGCAGTACAGTCCTTTGCCTGTGCTGAATTACCCTGCCATTTGGAGTTGTAATATGTACTTTCTACAGTGTGTGTGTGCTTATTTTAGTATTGGTTTAGCAGTGGGACTACAAGTCCCAGCAGGTCCATTAATGCCCTGCAAGTATGGACTTGTGGTTCACCAAGTCCCTACATGTGGGGAGGCTAGCTGGGACTTTTAGTTCCACAGCCAAACCCAATGCTATTTTTTTTATTTTTGCACAGAAAAGATAGGGATAACCTCGGGTTTCAGCCCTTGCCTGGGGTGGCCAAGAGGAGGTCCACTCTATTTTTTAGACATGCACACACACTCGACTCCTTATTCACTTACCAGGTCAGAATCATTTCTTACCCTATAAGGCTTTATTTGATACTATCTATTTTTTAGGTCTAATTGGGGGCCACTGGGTCTCCATTTAGATATCTAGGGTTTACAGCTCCATTTATTGATTGATGAATTATCGATAGTGGAGACGTTTTATGGTCTCACTATCTGACACGCCCCTTAAATCTTATATATATATATATATATATATATATATATATATAAAAATATAAAAAAAGATATAAAAAAGAAATAACAATAGGTTTCTCATATTAAGAGCCCAGTATTGGGGTGGGAGTGAAGAACTATCTATGACAATGATGTCACTAACCTTATCGTTGGGCACGCATTATAAATCTAATTGCTTCATTCCTATTACCACTATATATTCCCATGTAGTTTTTGTATATCCTACAATACTACTATCATGGTATTATTTAATCAACCCATCATAGAGGCGAACACTTATACCGCCTATTGGAACGCGGATGTAAAAGCGTGGAACGCATTCTGTCACATATTCCATCCTATCGGCGGACGTTGGTGACGCACCTTGAGCCGCATATACATATGCGGAAATGACATAGCGTGGAACGCATTGTCATCATCCCCCTCTGTAGTTGTAAGCTGAAAGACGCCGCATGGACCGCATATTGGGCGCTTATTACTGACGTCACGTGGAACGCACGCGACTTATTATCTCTGGTTCTCCTGCTTTATTTATACAAATTGGCGGTGGTTTATTATAACAGCGATCGCTAACACAAAGCTGTCAGTTAAGAGTAAGTCCAGAGTGTATGTTGACAGTAAAAGTACTATACCATGTCATTATCTTTATCTTCCTAAACCGGAAGTGACGTTTTGCTGTATCCCTATATATACCCGGCCAGCCTGTCCACCTGTTACCTGCAGTTGGTTCATTGGTGGCTCACTGTGTTCCTTATCCAGAGGTATGTTAATGGTTGAAATTTACTCTAATTGATTTTTCTGGCATGTTAAATAGATTATGTATTCAGTAATGCCTGATGTGGCTTAGGCACTGTAAATGCACTAATTACTATGTGCACTTTCGAATTGTAACATGTATCATATTATCCAGTTGGATTCATTATTGATAAACTGTTATGATACACTGGAATGTCTGAGGTAACATTGTCCCTCTTTTTTCTCATTGATGGCTATACACATCATGAGATATTGTATCAAATTGTATCAAAATGTCCCTTTTTGTCTTCTTGATGGCGATACACATCATGAGATATTGTATCTAATTGAAATTCAATGCCTGTATTTAAACACTGAATGACATGGGAATATCCTTATGAATTGCTGTGATTTTTGTTAATAATGCCCCCAAAAATGATGATAGTGTAGATTATTTACAATTCTTAATCGTATATCATAAATATTGGTAAGCATTTTTTCTTTTTAATATGACTGATCAGCCCTTACCCATTGATTCTATAGGAGTCCTCATTCTACATTTCCTAGGACCCTCACACGTTGTCAGACTGAATTTTGGTAGGTGCTTAATCTGTTTGAGAATATATCCCTTTTCATTCTACTTGCCATTTCAAACTTTAAATTATATATTTACTGTTCACATTACAGATGCAGTTGTTCTATAAAACTTAAATATTAAGATCCTCTACAGGATTTGACCCTCTAGAAGGACCTCCATATTTTTGATCCGCATTCATAATACAGTTGGAACTTGGTATGTGCCAAAAAATTGCACTAATTACCCTTATATCCTTCTATTTCCTCTTGCTCTCCTCCTTTTGTACCAATTAATTAATTATCCATCCATTATTTACATTGTAGATGCAGCTGAGCACTACATATTAATTATCCGCATAGGATCCGTTTTTTTGAAGGTTTACTTACCGGGTGTGATTATTTTCACTACCCATCAACATACGGGTATGTACCTGTCCATTTATGTATTTTAAAAACATTAACTAATTTTTAAAATTGTTATATAGCTAATGAAGTTTTCTCTACCACCATAGAATTTTTACCCCTGAGGAAGTCGTATCGACGAAACGCGTTGGGTGTATTTCCTTGTTTCTGTATGAACTATACTGCACAGATGAAAACTACATGTTTTTAATAAATGTTGTATTAAATCAAAAACCGTGAATTTTATGTTGGAATACCATTGATTTTTGGTTATCGGTTATATTCTGGTGGTGGAATTTATATTAGGGGCGCACTCTGTTTTTCTTTTTTCTCCGTTTCTTCTACTTCCCTCACTAACAGGGGGGACTAATAGAGTTGCTGCCCCGACAGATAATTTCTAGCGCATTGAAAGGGTATTTCTTTTGTTATGCACACACATATTTATAAAAAGCTCTGGTCACACCCCTGATGTCAGTAGCCACAACCCTGACATGCTGGTCACACCCCATGCAGTGGCCCACAATAGGCCCTTCACACAATTGTGTTTGTTTTCCCCCACAAAATGTTGCAATATTTCTGGTATTATGTATTCAGGGAGACTTTGGGGCTGATGTGTAGTCACATGCCACTGGTCACACCCACACAGCACAGGTCCCACCTCTTTCACTTCCCACACTAGTCCGCTGATCAGTTTCAGGACCAGAGCAATTAGCCCTTAATCTGGCCCTGGTAGTCTTGGCACATTGCAGGGAAGGGCTCCATTCGGACCCCCTGTCCCTGCCTGTGCCTGGTGACACATTAACAGATGTGATTGCACTCTGCAATGAGATCTTGGCCGCTAATATTGTGCCCAGATCGCAATGATAAATGTGCCCCAACGGTATGTCTTATTCTGAGGGGGGGTTATGTTGCTACAAATTTTACATTTTTATATCTTATTTCTGAGGGAAAAAAACTCTTCATGACAAAACTTGAATGTGTAATAAATCACAATGGCTGTAGCAATTCATATTTCAGTCAGTTTTGCTTTTTATTTAAATTTCAGAGTGATTCAGTCTCTGTGACCATGTCACATATGTGTGTATATGTTAATGCAGGGTAACATCAAGGTAAATGTTTTCCCTATGTTGTTAGATTACTTTTAAACACAATACAGAATAGGATTCCTTCTGCCATAACCTATTTGGAAGACTGATAATGTATTTCACAATCATTTGGTCTAAAATGTGTCAGGAAAGAGAATCAATAACCTCTAATGCATTTTAAATGTAAGACATTAAACTCATACTTTATTTAAATGTGAATCTAGACATTGCTGCTTGTCTAGTGTGTGAATGGAATTTCTGTTAACTCTATGAACTTCTTCAATGTAAAGGTGTCGCTTTAAGGAGTAAATCATATTTACCTATCCTCCTGCATTCTGCAGGAGACTCCCTGAAATAACACTAATCTCCCTCTCTCCCTCATTAGTCTAGCAATCTCCCTCATGTCACCTAGCCCACATTACACTGTTACATCATAGTTACCTCCCCTCTTGCATTCTGCAGGAGACTCCCTGACATAGCAGCAATCTCCCTCATTTCACCGAGCCCACATTACACTGTTACATTTTTGGGGAAAAAAGGAATGTGAGACAGATACATTTACATTGACTCATCAGCACCATTTCCCAGAACTTTAGCAAGTATATTACTTACTGCTTTGGGGCTCATCTACATTTGTGTAGCAGTACACACCCACGCTTCTAGGTGCCATGTTCACAATCTCTTTTCACAATCTCTCCATATATGGAACTAGACACGCCCTTTGGGAGGAGCATGAAACGCCCCTTCAATGGGGTGCTGTGCAAAATTCTACTACCAACTATAATCTCCCTGAAACTAGTTTTAAAAAGTAGGCAAGTATGGAGTAAATTCAACTAGCCCTGCAGATACCCAAGATCTATGCATGTTTGTGAGCACTTAAACTGCATTTGCAACAGAGTAGTAGCAAGGGGCAGTGACTAAACTTTTGCATGACAGGACTGATCTTTAAAGGGGAGTGGTCCAGACAATGCAGTCATATCTGGACCATTTGAGAGGAGGGCTGTGGTGGCTGTGTGACATCACAAACAGCCACTGCAACCAAAACATGGCCAACCTGCCTCTTGCATCTCAGCTAGGCGGTGCAGCCAGGGGCCAGCCAGTGATGTGTGAGCGATTTGCTATAGAGGAAGGAGAAGTTCCCGCTGGGCAGCCTTAACCTATGCTGGGAAGCCCCTCACAACCTGCTGCCACAGGGGCGTTTCAAAGAGGAAGAAAGACTCTCTTTTTTGTTGGGGCACTCTTGTTTGGAGATTAATTATCGTAATCTCAATTATAACAATTATAGGACATGTAGATGGTAAGTAGGGAAAACGCCAAACAGAGACACTCAGAAGATGCCCCTGGTGTAACAGTCAATACTAGTATAACAGTTAGATAGAGGAAGAAGTGTGGATAGTGTAAATTGCATGTTTAAAAATTAACTTTTATTAATGAATTTCTAAAATAAATACTAGACACACATATATAATTTGACACACAAAACAAATAATATGTAGCACACTTGTGATTCAGATGAGCCACATACATAGATGCACTTAATGTTGTGATAGCTTGCTATCCCCAGCTCAATCATTTTTAGCCAGAGAAAGAACCACTGTTTGAGATTGAATACTCTGGGAGACGTATAATCACTCAGTGCATCAAGTGATCTTTGCCAAAAGTACAGTATACAAATGTTTCAAACAAGGTTTTCCACAGAGTCTATACAGAGACAATGTATCTGTTATGGCTTGAAAATCAGGCCTGTTTGTTTGAAGTTTTTAGTGAGGCAATCTCAAGGGTTGCATATTATAATATAACACTTAACACAGAGCCTTCAAAGAAGAGATTTCTATAGTCTGTATAACTCAGGTTTCAAGATTGTTATGTGGTATCTCACAATGGTAATTTAATGAATCTAGCCAGGTATTTTGAAGGTCAACATCACCAGTGAAAATATTATGAACAAAATACTCTTAATTCAGTATGTATGGCATTTCAAATATACCGTAAATATTCTGCAGCAGAGGGTATAATAGCGCATACACAGTTTTAAAAGGTACATATATTGAGCCAATATTTTTTCTCTCCTATAACAGTTTAGAGATTATAGTGAGAAAAACAAGAGAGGAGAAAGTGAGGTCTAGTCTCCCTGTGAGTCCCGAGTGAGAGATATTCGGACCGACTTTATATACCTATAGCAGGAGTGGGTCATTCTGTTTATGTTAGGGAAGTCACCTCACCCATTTTTTGTCAGAGGTGACCCCAAGGTACCTGCCAGCTTGCACTGTAAAATACTGGGCTTTTAAGGTATTTTGTGAAATCTCAGTTTTCTCAGGGATTGTAGGGATAGAAAGGAAAGTCTCCTACTAATTCCCTGCTAGAGCTGGTGCCTCCCTACTTTATATACCTATAGCAGAAGGTGGGAAATTTTGTTTTGAGAGTCAGAGAGGTCACCCCCTCAATTTCTCAGGAAGCTTCCGCAGTTTGCCAGCTGCCATCCAGATAGTCAGGGTGGACTTTGTAGGTATTGTGGGTACACACGCTCTATGTTGCGGGTTTTTCAGAGGGGAGATATAAATAGCTGCTGTCCCCAAAAGTCTTGCTGTCCCCCTGTTTAGATTAACTACCAGTGCAGGGTGGATACAGCATGACCATGGTGGATGAGTGTATTCAATAAAATTTGAGCTGTATAGAAAGTTGCAGCTTTCAATGGCCTCTCAAGTGCGCTGCTATCCTCCACTTGCAGGTGATCTGTAGTGGTGGAGGGTGAGCGGCATTCGGCTGCCAATCTGGCTGACAGGTAGAGTAGAGAGTAGTAGGTTTGGTAAAAATAGCCTGGTGGCTGTGAAAAAGAAGGACATACAGAGTGGGAGGGCAAAAGTTTGCCGGGAGACAAGGAGCAGGGAGAGACAGGTTGTGTACCTGTATAGAGCCTTCTATGGCGGATTCAGCCGCCATCGCTTGTGTGCGATAAGTGCTAAAGGCAGGCAGATAATGTACCTCTACTGTGCCTGTCTGTGGCGGGTTTGGGCTGCCGTCACCTGTATGCGGTTGTTGTGGAGGACGGCAGAGAGGCACAGTGTCTCTGTCCGTCAAATCCCCAAGTTGGACTTCACCGCCGTTGCTAATATGCTGCTGCTGCAGGAAACGCTGACAGCGTCTCTTAACTCACCAACAATCGTTTCACTGGAGGATATTAATAGGCCCCATAGCAATACTTTGTAAGGGCCTCCTATTTAGCAACTGATGATAATAAATGTATATATCACATATAACTGAATGTACAGATAGACCCCCTTATGGTCTGGGCCCCATAGCAGCTGCACCCCTTTCACCGATGGTAGTTACGCCCTTGTTTGCGAGCCCTTGTTTGTGGTTCCCAGTATGCTTGGGAGGCCTTATGGTACTTGTAGTTTTACTGTAAAAAAAGTTTTTTGAACTTTGCATATGTTTTTTTTTTTTTTTTACACAACTTAATCAACCTGGTACCCACCGCCCTGGTGTCCAGGGACAGCCCGGGCTTCAGCCCTGGAAGGGTGAAGCCTGCGAGAGACCCCGTTATTGGGGAGGTCCCCACTCCCCCTCGTACCCCATCCAGGGCTGATCAGCCAGGGTGATCATGGTTCATCCGGGGAACCTTGCTGTGGCTGTTGAAGCCCAGTGCTTCAAAATTGGGGAGCCCCAGTTCTTTTGTCCCTTGTATTTTTGGAACCAGGACCGGTCCAAGAGCCCAGTTCTGGTTTCCTAAATACGTGAGATCCCCACAATTTTCCCTCCACATTTTGGGAACCAGGACGGGCTCAATAAGCCCGTGGCTGGTAATTCAATGGGGATTCGATCATTAGGTTGACTGCACTAATGCGAGTACACACAGGGGAGTGATTAAACAAGTGCAAACATGTTATCCCCTCCATGCACCAGAGCAGTAGGCTGTACATTATCTACATACTGTAAGTATAATTGATTGATTTGTGTGTGTATGGATGTTCCACGGTAACTCTCGAACGCTTTAACTAATCATCTTCAAACTTTGCACAGTACCTTATCATCTTAAGGGACGATCTAAGTTTGAAGTTGGGTTTAATCTGATGACCCTTAAGGGTGCTGTCATAAGGGTCCATGCTATTTCTGTTGTTTTCATGCATGTCCTTGGAAAGCTTGAGACTTTCTGAATACAAAACAATAAATAGACTCCTTTAAGTGGACCCTTAAAGGCCTATAAGGATTCATTAAATGAAAAACATTTTCACTATTTAAAAGTTTTGACAAACTGAAATTAACAAGCGACACGGTAGAGTGGTCTGTGAATCGAACACTGTTGATATTGTTGTGAAATCCACGTGAGCTCGATCCCTATCATGACTAGGAGTTTGTGGACTCAGTCATGACCTTGTTTGAGGATCCATCTCAGTACGGGCTGCAATGAGGGTGCTTGAAGCTTGGCAGGTAGAATGTAGGACCTACGCATATATATTCGACTGAGTTTTGACGAAACTCCTTGGCGAGGGCGCGGAGTCTAACTGCCCGGCAGTCTTCGTCAGGGACCCCCGCAAGGGAGTTTGGACTTCACTGCGTCCAGACAGCAGGTTGCGGCCCCTCATCAGAAGCTCTCTCTCTGGTGGTCAGAGACTGACTGTGATTGGAGGTCGGTCGAGACACAGGAACTGGAGGTAGTGTAATGGAGAACTGAAATAGCCAACTTGGCAAATAACTTTGGAACTTGAAACAGGAACAAAAAGGGCTGCCTTGATGTAGGAACTCCGGGTTGGGAATAACTGGAACTCAAAGGCCTAACTGGCTTCGGAGAGGATGAAACTGAGGGTAGCAGGGTAACTCAGATAACCAACTTGGTGGATAACTGAAGAAAATGGCAACTCAGGATAGCCAACTTGGTATGTAACAGGTAACTGAAGAATACTGAGGATAAACACAGGAACTAGAGGAACAGGAACCGGAGCAGTAATAGGACTGTTTCTGGACCAGACCGGGAACGCTGGATCAGATGGACAAGCAGAGCCTCTGGGAGAAGAACCCTGAAGACTCACCCAGAGATGCAAGGAAGCAAGCTTGAAAAGTGAAGAGCATCTGGCACATGCAGCAGGAAGACAAATTTCTGAAGGTGGGTCTGCATCTGTGAGCTAGATATTTAACCCCCATGGCTTGTATTGATTGGAGGAAATGACAGAGGGCAATCTGAGGCATGAATCCAGAAGACTTCAGTCTGAACTAAACAGTTGAGCCACAGGGAACAGGAGAGCAAAGGGTTACAGGTGATTCCATCTTCAGTCTGGATTTCCAACAGGTGCACAATCAATGAGCCAGCAACGCACAGACTGATTGGCAGCATGAATGGAGACAGAACTGAGTCAGACTGAGACACAGAGCAGAATCACAAGTCAGGTAATCTTGAATAAGCAGATCTGTGACAGTACCCCCTCCTTCAGGGTGGACTCAGGACGCCTATGCCAGAACCTTTTTCGGAACAGAACTCAAGGTTAACGATGATGCTTCTTCTTAGTTAAATGCTTGGACTTTTGAGGAAGATGAAGCTTTAGATTCTACAAAACAGGCACAAGAGAGAACAGGACCCTACAGGAAGGGAGTGGCACCATAATCAAACTATGAATTTGAGTAAATGGGGGAAATTTACTAAGATGTGTATTCTACTTCACATGTGATGTTGCTAATGGCAACCAATCAGAATCTACTTCTTATTTATCTCCCCCCCCCCTTCCTGAGCCTGGACACTTGAAATCCCATCTTGGGGCTGGACACAGCAAACCCTCTTCTGGTACTGATTATACTTAATCCCCTTTGGGGGTTGAGGATGCTGAGCCCCCTCATGGGGCTGAGCAAGAGGATGCTGAACCCCCTCTTGGGGATGAGGATGCTGAACCCCCTCTTGGGGATGAGGATGCTGAACCCCTTCTTGGGGATGAGGATGCTGAACCCCCTCTTGGGGATGAGGATGCTGAACCCCCTCTTGGGGATGAGGATGCTGAACCCCCTCCTGGGGCTGGGGATGCTGAACCCCCTCCTGGGGCTGAGGATGCTGAACCCCTTCCTGGGGCTGAGGATGCTGAACCCCCTCCTGGGGCTGGAAACTGCATGCCCCCTCCTGGGGCTGGAAACAGCGGGCCCCCTCCTGGGGCTGGAAACAGCGGGCCCCCTCCTGGGGATGGAAACCGCGGGCCCCCTCCTGGGGCTGGAAAACGTGGGCCCCCTACTGCGGCTGGAAAATGTGGGCCCCTCCTGGGGCTCGAAAACACGGGCCCATACTGGGGCACAGGGCCCCTCTTGGGATTGGAGACTGTGGGCACCCACTTGGAGCTCAGGGCTGCACGCTACCTCTTGGGTTTGGGGACTGCATGCCCCTACTTGGAGCTCAGAGTTGGGGACCCCCTCTTGGGGCTCAGGATGGCCCACTTGGCATATAACGGATAACTGAAGAAAACGGCAACTCAGGATGGCCCACTTGGCATATAACGGGTAACTGAAGTATACTGAGGATAAACACAGGAACTAGAGGAACAGGAGCAGGAATAGGACTATTTGTGGGAATACTGAATCAGATGGACAAGCAGAGCCTCTGGGAGCTGAACGCTGAAGACTCTAACAGGGATGCCAGGAAGCAAGCTAGCACAATGAAGAGCATCCGGCACATGCAGCAGGAAGATAAGTTGCTGAAGGCGGTTCTGCAAGTTATTTAACCCCCCTGCATTGTATTGATTGGAGGAAATGACAGAGAGCAAACTGCAATCTGAGGCATGAATCCAGAAGATTTCAGTCTGAACTAAGCAGGTGAGCTACAGGGAACAGGAGAGCAAAGGGTTACATTTGATTCCAGCTTCAGTCTGGTTTTCCAACAGGTGCACAATCAATGAGCCAGCAATGCACAGACTGACTCACAGCATGAATTGAGACAGAACTGAGACAGACTGAGACACAGAACAGTCGGGTAAGCTTGAATAAGCAGATCTGTGACAATCCCCAGTGATTTTTTTCTCTTGATTGCTTATTCATTGAGGGTTTTTGGTATATTTTGTGGCTGCTGCAGCAGCTTCTGCCCTGCTGTGGTTGGGAAGGAAAGGTGTATAGTGGGAGACTTGGTCTGGCTGCTGCAGCAGCTTCTGCCCTGCTTTGATTGGGAAGGGAAGGTGAATAGTTGGAGACTTGCTGTGCCTGCTGCAGCAGCTTCTGCCCTGCTGTGGTTGGGAAGGGAAGGGGAATAGTTGGAGACTTGCTATGCCTGCTGCAGCAGCTCCTGCCCTGCTGTGGTTAGCAGGGGTAGGTGGATAGTTAGAGACTTGGGGTGACATTTCATAGGATGAGAGTTTTAGTAACTTTTCAAAATCGCCCATTATTGCACTTTTTAAAATCTCATTTTTTGCTGCAAATTCACATATTTAATGAGCTGTGTATTTTAGTCGTGAAAATGTGCGATTTTTAGTCATGAAAATGTGCGTATATGTGGAAATGGGTGAATTTGTGTTAAAAAAAATGTTTTGAGGTCCCTCCTCCTGAGCATAATCAGCCCCGGGCTCATTGAGACGGACCTGGTTCCAAAAATACAGGGGACAAAAAATCTGGGGGTCCCCTGTATTTTGAAACCAGCCCCGGGCTCCAACAGCCCGCGGTGTCATGCCACAGCCGGGGGACAGTTTTTACATAAGGTCACCTGGCCTAACCATGAGCACCATGGCTGGTCAGCCTTGGACACCCCTGGGGAAGTGGGGACCCTCCAATAAAGGGGCCACCCCAGGTGGCTTCACCCATCCAGGGCTGAAGCCCGGGGCTGTCAACGGCATCCCTGGGCTTTGGATGCTGGCCTGATAGGGTTAAAACACTCATTCACAACATTGCTTTATACAGGTGAACTACAAGTGCTAGCAGGCCTCCCCCGCATACTAGGACTTGGCGAACCACAAGTCCCAGCAAGCGGGCATTAATGGGCCCGCTGGGACTTGTAGTCCACCTGTAAAATCTGTTAAAATAAAAGACACACACACAGAAAAGTAGAACTTTATTACACACACACAAACACACACCTCACTTTTACACCAATATACTTACCAACCCAGGGTCCAGCGCTGCCCTCCCTCCTCCAGAGGGGGTCCAGCGCTGCTAACAGCTTCTATAGCTACAAAGGCTGCTAGCGTCTTTGGCTCGATGCGTCTCCATGGAGTTGCATAGCTCAGCCAATCTTTTCTGTGTGTGTGTCTTTTATTTTAGCATTCTTTTTACAGGTGGACTACAAGTCCCTGCAGGCCCATTAATGCCCAGCAAGCTGGGACTTATGGTTCGCCAAGTCCCAGCATGCGGAGGTGTCCTGCTGGCACTTGTAGTTCACCTGTATAAAGCAATGTTATGAAGGAGTGTTTTAACCCTATCAGGTCGGCGTCCAAAGCCCTGGGACCCTGATGACAGCCCTGGACGGGTGAAACCTGGGGGGGTCCCCACTCCCCCAGGTACCCCGTCCAAGGTTGACCAGCCACGGTGCTCATGGTTTGGCTGGGGCACCTTATGTAAAAAGTGTCCACTGGCTGTGGCATGACACTGCGGGCTGTTGGAGCCCGGTGCTGTTTTCACAATATGGGGGACCCCCAGATTTTTTGTCCCCCAGATTTTTTGAACCAGGATCGGTCCAAGAGTCAGGGGCTGGTTTCAGAAATACGGGAGACCTCTACGCTTTTTGTCCCCCATATTTTTGGAACCAGGTCCTGGGCTGGTTATGCTCAGGAGGGGGGACCCCACGCCATTTTTTAAATCAAAATTAACTTTTACACATTTTACAAGACAGGACCATGAACAGATCTCAATGATCTGTGCATTGTTCTGGCAAATTCGCCTGTCAGAACCTAGTCTGCAAGTGTGGCGATTTTTGTAATATTTTCCCATTTTCGCATCTCATTAAATATGCGATTTGTATACTTAACAATGCGAAAACATCTGAATGCTAGTTCCGGCGATACTAAAAATCAGAATGTGCGATTTCGTTTTCCACATCTCATTAAATATGCAAATTCGGAAAACCGTGCGATTTTGCACGTTTTTGGCATAAAAATCACACAGATCCAGGGTGTCCGGCATGACCTCCTAAGTTCAGTGCTGCATGGGTGCCCACATAGGGAAGTAGGTAGACTTGGAGGAAGGATGCGGCACACCATTCACGTAAACACAAACAATTTTTAATGCATATAGCAATGTTTCAATGCCTAATATGGCATTTTCATCAGGCTTAACACACACATACATAAACATCTTACCTAAATAGGGTCTAGCTGGCGCATTGCCGTGCACGGGGCCACGCACCCGTCCGGCGGCGCTGGTCACGTGACGTCATCATCCAGTGACCCGTCTCGGACTCTGTGACGATGCGTCACGTGGCCGTATCTAGGCAACCAGAATAACACAACAGTTACGTACATTTAAAAACAAGGGTAAAGGTATAGAATACATAAAATACACACTGGGGCAGCAATCTATAAATGCACTGGATGTTATAAGGGCATAAACAGAGTAAATCAAAAGTATAATAGATCTTTAGGATAAACTATCAAAACAACATGGCGGACCTGCTGGTTATGGTAACCATTAAAACCAAAACATTTGCAAGTCACTATCTAAAAGATAGCTGGTTCTACTGGCCGAGTCACACGGATTAACCAGGTGATGTGGGCAGATATTGGTACATACATATACAAGAAAAAACTTGAAAAAGCATGAAGAAATATAGAAAAATATGAAAAAACATGGGCATTGGCCTCCTAAGACATGATGTGGCAGATATTTAAGGAGAAAGTACATTAATACCAGTATGGTCATTAAGGCCTTTAGGGGCTGCCGTTTCCAATCTAAGGATCCATCTTGCCTCACATTTAAGAAGTGACAGACCCCTATTACCCCCTCTGATAGAGGCGGGAATGTGGTCTATCATACGATATTTTAATTGTGCCATTGAATGGCCTGCCTGAGCCCAGTGGCGAGCCACTGGCTGCTCGCTAGTACCCTTCGAGATTGCTGATTTGATTGCTGACCTGTGGGCTGCCATACGCTCCTTAAAGGCACGCTCCGTTTTACCTATATATGACAGCCCACAGGGACAGACAATCTTGTAAACCACATACATACTATTACACATCAAGGTGTGATTAATGGTCATAGACTTGCCAGATTGGGGGTGTGGAAATGTGGGGCCTCCAATCAAAAAACGACAGGTAGTACAGGTGCACCTGACGTTACCCCTGAGTGTCTGTTTTTTAGGGGGATTGATGACTACATTAGTCTTGACCAATACATCTCTTAAGTTAGGTGGTCTTTTGTAGCACGATAACAAATCTATTTTCTGTAGACCCAAATCCGGGTCTGTCTTGACCATAGGCCAAAGTCGTTTAGAGATAGAATTAACGACTCTACTACCAGAATTAAACGTGGTAACCCATGGCATACGGGTTACTCCCAATGGTTCAGTTTTTTTGGGGGTCAACAAATCATCTCTGTTTAGACTTAGCTGATTTCAAGACAGACTGCGGGTATCCTCTTTGTTGGAATCGCTCCAACATAGTTTCCATTTGGGCCTCCGCTTGTAGTGGATTAGAATTAATGCGCTTAGTGCGCAGTAACTGGGAAAAAGGTAATCCTCTAACTGATGCCCTAGGATGGCAGCTGGTGTAGTGGAGTGTGTTGTTCCTGTCGGTATCCTTGGTATACAAACTGGTTACCAGGTTACCCGATTCTATTCGTATTTCTACATCCAGAAACTTAACACAATCTTGACTATAGGAGTACGTAAATTTTACTGGGCCATCTGTTGAGTTATGTTGCTCTATGTGGTTCACCAAGTCCACAGCAGGACCCTTACAAAATATAAGCAGATCATCTATGTAGCGGGTGTAAAAAAGAATACAACTCGCCACATGATGATCTGTGAAGAACACATCCTCCTCTACCTTAAACATAAAAATGTTTGCATATGAGGGGGCTACCACCGCCCCCATAGCACAGCCTGTAAGCTGAAGGAAAAAGGTTTCATTATAAATTAAAAAAATTTTGGTAAGTATTAGTTCAAGTAATTGCAATATTACTTCCACATTCGGGCCACAATACTCAGGGTGGTCAGTGATGTAGCCCCTAACAGCAGCCAGACCCATATCGTGGGGGATGACTGTGTAGAGGCTACACACAGCTACAGTGAACATGCAAATATCCTCCTCCAACCGAGGCAATGACTGGAGTTTGCACAATAGGGAAGTTGTGTCAAGAAGGTATCTTGGGTGTAACCTAATACAGGGCTGGAGTACACTATCCACAAAAATTGATGCTGGTTGAAATAATGAGTCCCTGGCGGAAATTATGGGACGACCAGGAGGGTCCGCCAGGGACTTGTGTATCTTGGGAATAGTGTACATAAGAGGGACCAAAGGGTATGCTGGTAGTAGTGCCTCCTTTATTTTTAAGGTAATCAATTGTAAATCAACAGCCTTCTGTAGTACAGCTTCCAGTTCCTTTTTGAACAGGGAGGAAGGATCCTGTTGTAGTTTGCGGTAAGTAGATGTATCATTAAGGTGTGCCATCACTTGAATGTGATATTTGTCACGGTCTTGAAGGACCAATGCCCCACCCTTGTCTGCTGGCCTAAATATTAACTGGTCATTGTTAGCCAGTGCATCTAGGGCCAGTCGTTCTGGTTTAGTTAGATTGTCCCGGGTTCTGGGCATTTTAGGAATCTCCGATGACACACCTTCGTTCAACATGCGTATGTACGTCTTGATTGTAGGGTTAAAGGATTGGGGATCAAATTGGGATTTAGGCAGGATCTTCTTAAGTTGGGGTGGAATTTCATTCCAACCGGCTGGTATGATCTTAGTCCCCATTGAATCATCCCGAGGTTTTGAAAATAAATCCTTTACTCTCAGTTGGCGGGCCAGACGGTGTTGTTCAACATGCCAATTATTGGCATTAAAGGGGACTGTAGGAGTAAATGAAAGTCCTTTGGCCAAAACTTTAGATTCGTCAGGGGTTAGGGGATAGGATGATAGGTTTATCACTAAGCTTTGGTCTTGGCTGCCGGCGGTTTTCTTCCGGCTGCCCTGCTTCCTCGCCTTCCCGCCTCGGCGGGTATAGGGGCGCCGCCTTCTTGTGGGTTGCGCCTGTTGCGTGCCCCTAAAGGGTGGGCATTACGTTGGCTAGAGGAATGTGCAGACTGATTTTCACCTTCGCTATTTGAGGAATTGAAGTCTGTTGATGACCCATAATTGCGCTCATGACCTTTGTTATATCTCCTAAAAAAGTTTTTTTTGTATCCTCCCATTTGCTGAGGTGTTGTCCACTGGTAGATTAGATTTAATTGATAGTCATTTTTCACCTTAGACTTCTTCTCGCGTTAAAACTTAATAAGATTGCGTTTGTACGCTTGCAGTTGTTCATTAAGTTTGGAAAACCAATCAGTAGTGGCATCCTCGCTTAGTGTAGCTTTGTGGGACGCCTCAAATTCATTGATTTTATCCTTAGCCGCTTTAACCTCTTGGGTGGAATATTCTATGATTAATAGCATGAGGTCAAATGAGCATTTATTGACTATTGACACCCACTTCCTGCAGAAAGTGGGGTCATGACGTCCAATAGTCGGGCCGTTTTTCATCCGTAACCCCCTGGGAATCATTCTAGCTCTGTGGTATTCGCTTAGAGACAATCCGTGATAATAATAGTCAATTTCACGTTTTTTAAGTTTAAGCAGGTCACGGAATAATTCCTCACAAGGAGCCGCTTCTGCCATATCCTCTAACACGCTACTGTATAGGATTCCATCTGCATCCTTGTCAGTGTAGGTAGTAGTTTCCCGAATGGGATAAGCCGTCTGTGAACAACCCGCAGCAGGTTCCATGGAGTTCATGCTGTTGAATAATCTGTGGTTGCTGCTCCACACAAGTCGAGTGGGACCTGTATATACAGGTTATCCGCAAGACCAATAGATGAGTAAAAATGTAAATGAATACACTGGGTGCTCAGTCCACAATGGGCAGCACGGCTTCAGCTGATGCTCCAAAATAGGGTGTAAATACCGGGGGTGCCTCGACTGGGAGATAGCTAAGTCTTAGGTTATGAGTCTAAACAGAGATGATTTGTTGACCCCCCAAAAAACTGAACCATTGGGAGTAACCCGTATGCCATGGGTTACCACGTTTAATTCTGGTAGTAGAGTCGTTAATTCTATCTCTAAACGACTTTGGCCTATGGTCAAGACAGACCCGGATTTGGGTCTACAGAAAACAGATTTGTTATTGTGCTACAAAAGACCACCTAACTTAAGAGATGTATTGGTCAAGACTAATGTAGTCATCAATCCCCCTAAAAAACAGACACCCAGGGGTAACGTCAGGTGCACCTGTACTACTTGTCGTTTTTTGATTGGAGGCCCCACATTTCCACACCCCCAATCTGGCAAGTCTATGACCATTAATCACACCTTGACGTGTAATAGTATGTATGTGGTTTACCAGATTGTCTGTCCCTGTGGGCTGTCATATATAGGTAAAACGGAGCGTGCCTTTAAGGAGCGTATGGCGATCTGCCCCTCACACACAGAGGTAGTGCCTATTCCTGCCCTGGCCTGACAAAACTGGTTGATCTGGTGCACAATGCTACCAAGGTCTGGTGGTCTATTTTGCTGCAATGTTGCAGCCATAGAAAGGGGGATAGTTGAGGTAGACACCGTGACATTCGGAGGGGCATCTGCGTCAGGCATTTTTCGGGCTCCATGTAAACCTGGCTGCAGAATGTTGTTGGCAGAGTGTGGCAGAGTCTGGTGAGTCACTCCAGGGCCGTGCTGCAATGCTGACTGCTGGGGCATGTTTTGCGAATGTTGTGACCCCATGTTCTGTGGGTGCTGCATTCCTTGTGTGTGCTGCAGCACCTGAGACATATTTTGAGAGTGCTGCAGGACCTGTGGGAGGTTCTGTTGGTGCTGCAGAGTCTGAGACATGCTCTGCTGGCGTGACATTGTCTGTGGAAGTCCCTGCGCATGGTGCAATGCCTGTGGCTGTGGTATGCTCTGCGAGTGCTGAACTCCCTGTGCGCGTTGCACATTCTGTTGATGCTGTAGAGCCTGTGGCTGGGGTATGCTCTGCGTATTTTGAAGACCCTGAGAATGTTGCAGCCCCTGTGGCATGCCCTGAGGGTGCTGCAAGGTCTGAGGGTGTGGCAGGCTTTGTGGGTGCTGCAGTCCAGGTGGCATGTTCTGAGAGTGTGACAAAGTCTGCTGTTGCATGTTCTGAGCGTGCTGCATGGCCTGTGCATGCTGCAGGGCTTGTTGGGGGCGTGTAAGCCCCTGAGGGTGGTTTAAAGTGCTAGGTGCAATATAAGGAGAGGATGGGGGATTCATCATTGAGTCTGGCAAGAGGCGGGCACGGGTGCCGTCAAAGCCCTTCAAAACGCTTTTAGCTGGCGACTTAACAATAGCCAGGAGTCCCGTCTTTGTGCTGACCTGTGAAGGGTATGGACTGTACCGCTGACCTGACGTATCCAGCCCGTTCACTGTGCGGCGGATATGCTTTCGCTGGGGAACTTTAACGCTGTTTGGAAAGATTTTAATTGTCAGGGGATTGTTGGCAACTGTCTTAGCATAAGCATCCAATTCTGCTGGAGTAGGATGCTGAGCAGATCTCATCTTCTGTGTAGTATCCCAAAGTGCTAGCGAAGACAGGTGATTGTGCTACATCGAAATCGCACCACATCGGAAAAGCAGACTGCTGCAACTTACTAGACATTTCTGAAGTCCAGTGTTCATCTGCGGGTGAGGGAGAAGCTGTAGGCGAGGTCCTGGCTACCAGGCCGGCATGGCACACACAAGGGCCGCACTCTTAAGGAGCGTATGGCAGCCCACAGGTCAGCAATCTCGAAGGGTACCAGCGAGCAGCCAGTGGCTCACCACTGGGCTCAGGCAGGCCATTCAATGGCACAATTAAAATATCGTATGATAGACCACATTCCCGCCTCTATCAGAGGGGGTAATAGGGGTCTGTCACTTCTTAAATGTGAGGCAAGATGGATCCTTAGATTGGAAACGGCAGCCCCTAAAGGCCTTAATGACCATACTGGTATTAATGTACTTTCTCTTTAAATATCTGCCACATCATGTCTTAGGAGGTCAATGCCCATGTTTTTTCATATTTTTCTATATTTCTTCATGCTTTTTCATGTTTTTTCTTGTATATGTATGTACCAATATCTGCCCGCATCACCTGGTTAATCCGTGTGACTCGGCCATTAGAACCAGCTATCTTTTAGATAGTGACTTGCAAATGTTTTGGTTTCCATGGTTACCATAACCAGCAGGTCCGCCATGTTGTTTTGATAGTTTATCCTAAAGATCTATTATACTTTTGATTTACTCTGTTTATGCCCTTATAACATCCAGTGCATTTATGGATTGCTGCCCCAGTGTGTATTTTATGTATTCTATACCTTTACCCTTGTTTTTAAATGTACGTAACTGTTGTGTTATTCTGGTTGCCTAGATACGGCCACGTGACGCATCGTCACAGAGTCCGAGACGGGTCACTGGATGATGACGTCACGTGACCAGCGCCGCCGGACGGGTGCGTGGTCCCGCGCACGGCAATGCGCCAGCTAGACCCTATTTAGGTAAGATGTTTATGTATGTGTGTCTTAAGCCTGATGAAAATGCCATATTAGGCATTGAAACGTTGCTATATGCATTAAAAATTGTTCGTGTTTACGTGAATGGTGTGCCGCATCCTTCATCCAAGTATATATATATATATATATATATATATATATATATATGGGTACACAAGAGAGAGAGAAGGTTTCAGCGCCAAGATACTTTTTTATATATGTATACAGAAGGATGCTAGTAGTTCTAGTTAAGTTTAAGGTGTTTTATTATACCTTAAAAAGAAATCTATATATATATCTTTGTAAAACACTCCCCACTCATAAAAATGGGTGTCAGCACAAGCCAAAAGCCAGACGTTGGTGAACCGTCTGTACAGGGTAGAGATTTTTGGGGAACTATATTTTTGGAACTCGGCGATCGGTTTTAATTGATAAATAAAATTGAAATCAGATTTTCAAACAATGTCATAAATTTATTTTAAAAAAGGGGGGGGCAAATACATCACGCAATAAATAACAAAAACGGGGATGACAGTGTACTCTAAGAATATATGATGCTAAAAATATGTATATGTGCTCAGCAGTAAAAAAGAGTAACTAAAATGCTGCAAACACCATAAAATCAGCTCGGCTAAGTAAAAGTACTATCTATACATTCATGTAATCATAAAAAACGGGAACATAAAAATAGAGGTAAAAGATATGGAAAATCGCTTAGCTTTAGAGAGGAGACAGGATTAAAAGCTGCCCGACGTGTTTCGTCTAAACAGACTTCCTCAGGGGGTGTGGACAAACTGGTAGGAGCTGATATTTGTAGTATGAGACAAGCTTACATCACTTCCTGTCCCTCAATTAGAAACTATAGCAGTGAGCGAATACATAAGAACATTTAGGAGGTAAATCATAATATGGTTATTAAGTATACTGGTAGTCCGTAGCTGGGATATAGGGAGCCAGCTGTCCTGTTAGCGTAAGTGTGTTAATTGCAAGTCAATTGGTTTAATTGACTCCGTTGCGGCGAAGTAGGAGATATCACGTGACCACCATCAGCCGCTCAGAGGAGCTAGAGACAAGCCGGATGACAGACGCGGCTAACTGCACGAACAACACGCAGGCGCACTGGTCTCCGGGGTGACGGCGGATGTGGGGCGGAAGTGGGGCGGATGTGTCGTCCCGCCCCGCTGTTCCGGACCCACGAAGAACAATTAAACCAATTGACTTGCAATTAACACACTTACGCTAACAGGACAGCTGGGTCCCTATATCCCAGCTACGGACTACCAGTATACTTAATAACCATATTATGATTTACCTCCTAAATGTTCTTATGTATTCGCTCACTGCTATAGTTTCTAATTGAGGGACAGGAAGTGATGTAAGCTTGTCTCATACTACAAATATCAGCTCCTACCAGTTTGTCCACACCCCCTGAGGAAGTCTGTTTAGACGAAACATGTCGGGCAGCTTTTAATCCTGTCTCCTCTCTAAAGCTAAGCGATTTTCCATATCTTTTACCTCTATTTTTATGTTCCCGTTTTTTATGATTACATGAATGTATAGATAGTACTTTTACTTAGCCGAGCTGATTTTATGGTGTTTGCAGCATTTTAGTTACTCTTTTTTACTGCTGAGCACATATACATATTTTTAGCATCATATATTCTTAGAGTACACTGTCATCCCCGTTTTTGTTATTTATTGCGTGATGTATTTGCCCCCCCCTTTTTTTAAATAAATTTCTGACATTGTTTGAAAATCTGATTTCAATTTTATTTATCAAGTAAAACCGATCGCCGAGTTCCAAAAATATAGTTCCCCATATATATATATATATATATATATATATATATATATATATATATATATATATATATATATATATATATATACAGTATATAAAAGAAAAAAAGGGGTGTAGACTCTATCTTGCGCTAATAAAGTATTTGCATAGGCAGCACTCACAATAAATCCTTCCTGTTAGTGAAGGACAAATACACACAACAACCACAATGTTATTGAAGTGCGCCAGTTCAATAAAACATCAGACCACCACCCAACATTCAAAATGGTGGACACAATTCACATATCGTTCTTCATGTGTCCAGCATACAGTAGGTGAATAATTCACAATGAGATGCAAAGTCCGATGTGAAGTATAGTCTTTTATTAAAAAGATAACTGACGCGTTTTGTCAAAATGACTTAATCAGGGGTAAAAACAAATTATAAATTGAATAGATCGAATGGTTAGAATCCAAGCTTGGATTCTAACCATTCAATCCATTCAATTTATAATTTGCTGATGTTTTATTGATCTGGCGCACTTCAATAATATTGTGGTTGATATATATATATATATATATATATATATATATATATATATATATATATATATATAGATTGAATAGCAGAATTTTCTTTTTGTAATGCCATCTCACACAATTTAAAAATAAAAATGGACTCTAGAGTAAAGCCATATCATGCTGCATTTATAAGGGACGCTTTATCGCCTCGGGCAGTGGCAAATAAATAACACACAGCGTTTGTCTGCCAATTATTTGCTGGATTCACAAACTATGTACTAGAATAATTATATTTTGTCAGAAATGCTTTTGGTTATTAAAGCAGCAGCTGCTTGGTTTAGATAAATTTTCTGTATTTTCATAGCTCAGTAAACTGTAAGAATAGTAACGGGCTTAAATTTATATCAAACACAATCCAGAAGTTAAGCGAATGTTAAATCTCTTCAAAAAGTAACCTGGCATAAATGTTTTTGTTATATAAACATCACTCTAGAGTATTACATTTGGACACAGTCTAAGAAATACAGTATGCTTCTAAAATGACAGTATGGAGTCAATAAAATTACCTGCAATAAGGTTGCGGCGTGAGAAGTGTGGCTTGAAAAGAAATGAGAAGTCTGTGAACAGTAATATAATTGCCGCATTTCCCACGTTAAAAAAACCTGTTGGATATGTAATTTTTATCCTTATCCCTATGTACCCTATATCATAAACAAGAAAGGTGGTATCTGAGCTAAAAATGGATAATGCAACAGGTGCTATAAATCCAACTTTAATCAAATAAGAACAATAAAAAATAATAATAAAATGTAAACTCATATGAAATATATCATCCGATACAGTCATGGATTATATTCACCCAGATTAGGTTCCTGTTGATAGTGTCTGTTCCTAAAATGCCTCACTGTGAGATGTCAGAAATTGCGAGCAGGTCAGTTAATTTATGCGAATGTCCAGTAAAATGGCTATGGTGGGTTCAAATTTTCTTCAGAGGCTTGTCCGGTCACTTTAAACGGTGCAGGAGAATATTCCAACGGGGTGATGTATCAGCTTGATTCAGAAAAACACCAACATGATTCACTGTGTTAGGGGGGCAGTTGGGAGGAGCTGCAGTTCACATCTGCTCTGCAAAGCAGCCGTAATCAATGAAGAGATGCCGTACGCATGCACATGGCCAGTGGTGGAACAAGTAGTTGGGGAGCAATGGTACAAAAGTTTTATTTGAGCCCCCTTCCTCCACCCCAACCCAAGTTCACAATATGCAACATGGCAGTGGGTGACAGGGAGAGGCAGAGGGAGACAGGGAAAAAAGTGGGTGACAGCAAGGGGTGACAGGGGCAGCAGTGGGCCACAGTGCACTGCACCTGCTGCACCAATGATAGTTCCGCCTCTGCGCATGGCATATTACTAGGCCAAGTCCACTCTATCCTATGCCATGCCCACTCAGACAGTAGCCACACCCCCTTTTTTGGGCTGACATGTCCCTTGTTCACAAAGCCAAAAGTTGGGAGGTATGCCTATATAACTATGAATATTCAGTCTGTCTGTCTGGGTTAGGCTGCCTGTGGGGGAGGGTTAGCATACTTACCTAAAAAGTATCAGGATCCTGAGTATTAAGATGCCCCAGTTGGACTTCTGACTACCAATATCCCAAGCGTTGGGATCCTGATACCATCTCACTGTGGTAACTATCAGTTTGGATGGTATACTGTTCAATAAATCACAGTTGTTTTTGATCTACCGCTTTGCCTGGCTATTTTGGAACCCCAAATCTTTATATAGTTAAATGCCACAGTTACTGTACCACCAGAATTGCAGCACCATAGAGCTGCATATAAAAATCGTGAGGTGAAATTGAGCCACTAGGGGGATAATTGTGGTCCTAGCATCGGCACACTGCTGCAATAGTAACTCCCCCCTCTCGTGGGTAATTGGATTGCGCCCCATCTGTCTATTTTCGTTATAATTTGTTGTCAAATTAATGTCAACGCATAGAACAGTAGAAATTATATTAACTGTATATTTTAATTTATACTGCTATATATTTTAATGTTAAATATATATATATATATATATATATTGGGAAGTGGAGGAAAAACAGCGCTTCATAGTGCATTAAACGGAGTTTTTTAATTAGGACAATAAAATATCCACGGTACAATTTAAAATAGCCCCGTACCAAGATTATGCACTCTGTGGGCTGGATACCACACGGTTTGTAAAAGCACAACACAGGCAAATACTGCTCACATAACCATCGGTGGACTCGAATGGACCTCTTAACGATGCACCGCCACGCTGGATTGCAGGACGGGGACCGGGAAGCCACAGCCGAAGGACACGTCTGGAGACAGGTAACAGGTAGTAGGAGCGACGTAAGCCACGCCCTGACGCGTTTCGTCACAAAGACTTCGTCAGAGGGCGTGGCTATTACGTCCGCTCCATAGATCTTTATAGTGCCGGCTTTCAATCAAAATTGCCGCACTCAGGTGGAAGCTCCTCCCGTGGGCGGCTACTAATAGCGCCCATATCTTAGAGATATGTTCAAAGTAAAGGCGGCTGTAAGCGGCACTTAATACCTTGATCAGATTATAAACGTAAACCTCAATAGTCATAATAATCGCGTCCATCGATGGTTAGCGATTACAATTCCATCCTAGTTTACACAGGCGGGCTAACAGTACTATGTACAACGCGGATACACTATAATACATTTTAAAACATAAAGATGCAGTCATTTTACTGCACATATATACACACAACCATATGCCTATGAAAATACATAAAAAAAATATATTTAAAGAAAGCATATTACAATAAAAAACAGTAAAAAGTGATAATGGCCAACGTCACCTCTGACAGGAGGAATATATCAACCATCATGAAACCTGGACTTTTCCTTAAAGCCAGATCGAAGAACATTTACAGTACAAATTCATGTAAACATTTAATTAATATATGGGGTAATTTCATAACCCTCATTGAGTCCTGCGGGTGTGAGTGAGCCCATACGCAAAATCCATGATGTTTCCCTCTTTAGCAAATCTTTATCACGGTCTCCACCTCTTTTTCCTTTTGAGACCAGATCTATCCCTTTAACGGTAAGTGATCTGGGATCACAATTATGATGTTCCTTATAATGTCTTGAGAGGCTATGATTAAGGACACCGTGTTTTATATTTCTAAGGTGTTCTAGTATCCTTGTTTTTAGACAGCGCTTGGTCTTACCTATATAGTTCAACCCACACCCGCAGGTTGCCATATACACAACATAAGTAGAATTACAGTTGATAAAATGTGCTATCTTAAAAGATGTGCCTTCAATGATATGCCCTTTCTTCATATGAGGGCAAATTTTGCAACTATTACAGGGGAAGCTACCACGTATAGATAAAAATGTATCATTTTGCGGTTTTTCTTTTAGTACTTCTAGCTGACTTCTAGAAACCAAAGATTTAATGGTTTTAGCCTTTCTATATACTATACGCGGGGCATCAGGTAAATGATTAGTGAGGACAGGATCAAGTTTGAGAACATTCCAATGTTTCCTCATGATTTTATTAATTTCATTCTCATGTGTATTATACTGAGTTATGAACATGACATTGGAGGACTCTTTAAAACTATCAGTTTTTGTTGTTTTATCATCTTTTTTATTGGTAGAGAGTAGCTGTTTCCTCTCAGTACCACAGGCTCTTTCAAGAGCTCCATATACGAGACCTTTGGGGTAACCCCTATCGGTAAATCTTTCGATGTAAACCTTAGCCTGATCCTCAAAGGTATCTATATTAGAACAATTCCTTTTCAAGCGTAAAAACTGAGAAAATGGAATGTTCTTTTTCCAGGGTGCATAATGACAGCTATTATAGTCTAAATAGCTGTTGGCATCAACCTGTTTAAAAAAGGTTGATGTTTGTATTTTTATTTTTTCCGGGAATTCCTCAGTACTCAATACAATATCGAGGAATTCAATTCTTGATTTCTGGAAATTAGATGTGAATTTCAGATTGTATGTATTCACATTCAATATATCAACAAACTGATTAAAAGACTCCTGGTCACCCCTCCATATAATTATAATATCATCTATATATCTTTTAATTAAGACGATATTTTGCATTAAATCATCATTCAGTGCATTGGTTTCCCAGTCAGCCATATAAATATTAGCAAGGCTTGGGGCGCAAATCGTCCCCATCGCCGTCCCGCATGTCTGCAGGTGCCATTCCCCCAAAAAATCAAAATAGTTGTATTTAAGAACAAATTGAAGGCATTCACAAATAAAATCAATTTTCAATGGTGACATTAAAACATCGCCCTGTAAGATGAGCTTTACCGCCTGTATCCCTTTATCATGGGGGATACAGGTGTATAAAGCCTGTACGTCAATGGTGGCAAAGCAATAGTCAACCCTCCATTCAATAGTATCTAATATCTGTAACAAGTGGGTTGAATCCCTGATATAGGTTTTTATTTCAGGTACATATTTCTTAATAAACACATCTACATACTCGGAGATCCTTGAGGATAAAGACCCAATCCCGGCAACTATTGGACGTCCCGGTGGAGCGGTGACACTTTTATGAACCTTCGGGAGGTAATAAAAAGTGGCCAGATTTGGGCTTGTGTTATGCATATATCTAAATTCATCCAGATTGATAATTTTATTGGATAGACCTCTTTTTAATATGTCAGCTAGTATGTCAGTATATTCATTTGTTGGATCACCCGACAATTTTTGATAAGAGTCAGCATCAGATAACAACCTGTGGGTTTCTGCTACATAATCTTTTCTATTAAGCAGCACCACACCTCCGCCTTTATCGGCGCTTTTTATTACGATGGACTTATCCTCACTAAGGCTTTTCAAAGCCTGTGATTCGCTATAATCTAGATTATACCGTTTATTTTCATTAGGTTTTAATTTATTAAGGTCTGTTTTTACTAACTCAGAAAAAAGATCTATATAAGGTCCTCTGGACTCCAAAGGATAGAAAGTAGACTTAAGTTTAAGATTGGACCCCTGGGAAAGTTCAGAACTTTCTAATTGGTTCTGGTGTGCGGGTTTCTTTAAAAAATGGCGCTTTAAAGTCAATTTTCTAGTAAATAAATTGAGATCGATCTGTAGATCTACTTTATTTGGTCCCTGTGCCGGGGCAAATGCCAAGCCTTTTTTCAAGACTCGAATTTCAACTGCTGTAAGTTTCCTGTCAGACAAATTAAAAATGCCGTCGACATTTTGATTAGTGGGGTCTGTGATATTTTTATCGGAACCATTTGTCAGCGTATCATTTATTGCACAAATCTGATTTTTGGTTCTCTGCGAGGGATTTCCTTTCCCTCGAGTTCCCCTAGCCGTCTTTTTAATCGCAGTGGTGTTCTGTTTGGTGTCGATAAAGAGGGATTTTCTCCATGGCGTATCTCTAAAAAACTCTGTGACTCTAGTCTAGGTTGGAGAGGCTCATATCTGTTAGTGTGTGACCAACCTTTGGTTTGATTTTTAGAAAAAAACGATTTATCCCAGTGTCTTTTGGGATCTTGACCCCTAACTGGTACTTTTTGCCATCTAAATTCTTGTCGATCTTTAGATTGCCTCTGCTGTCTCTGAGGCTTAGGAGAATAATATACCTCCTCATTATATTCTGGCATTCTGGAGTTAGAATAAGATCTTTTTCTGATATTTTTGTTTTTATTTCTATTTATATTTTTGTTCCCAGTTTCAACCTGCCTAGGTACATATTTCTCAGGATTTTTAGTGGTCTGCCAGGACCGAACTTGATTTAGTTCGTAGTCTCTTCTGTCTCTGGCGTATTTTTTCTGTTTTGTCTCTATAATTTTATTTTCAATAGCTGACACTTTTTTATCAATTTCTACCTTGGCTGTAGATAAATCATCTTTGTTATAGTTACTTTCCAATATAGGGTTAAGCAATGTTATATTTTTTTCTATCTCACAAAATGATTTTTTCTTTTCACTAATTAACAGCTGTATTAACTCAATAGAACATGCATCTAAAATTCTGTTCCATTCTTTAATAAACCCATCATTTTCTTTTCCTACTGTGGGATTTTTGATTATTCTTAAGCCCCGGGGTATTCTACCACAATTAATATAACTGTCTAGGCTTTTTATATCCCACCAGGTTTTTGCTTCCTTGATGAGCAGACGTTCTAGGTCCAGTAAAGAACCACCTCTAATTTCTGAGTTAAATACCTCAGCTGGGCCGTTTGTTTGCTCATCAAAGATCCTTTGACATTCTTGTGAACGTCTATTACCCAGTTCACTATTTCTAAACATTTTTTGAACAAGGTATATAACTTTATATATAGATGAAACCAAGCAGCTACACAGTTGAAAGGATTCAAAGTAGAAAACACAATTTGCAGAAAAAACAACAGTCAGCGCTATACTGTTTCACCCAATTAGACACAGTCCAGTATTAAAAACCTTTCAGAGTATTTTTCATGAAGAAGGAAAAAAGATTATGAACTAATATATCGTGCGCTCAGACATGCAGCTTAGGTACAAAACAGGGGATTGAAGAACCACTTCAATCAAGCAGATACAATACCAAAAACAAGTTTCTGAATTGTCCCAGTGCGCTTAGTCTCAGATGGGTTTCTCTCAGTTTATGTTTGAGATATAGGTGGACCTCGAAACAAAAAAACAAAAAGACACAAAATAGTGTAATACTATTAAACATAAAACAATGCTCCAAGTTCGTAATGTCTTTTTAGAATTCAATCCGTACCAAAATGATATGTCTACTGGTTTTGTAGACTCAAGCGTATTTGGAAATATAGGGGCTGAATCCCACAACAGGTGACTTTTTCTTCCCTCTTTCTCTGAATGTGATGGTAGACACTCGGAGGGGTACAGAGAGAGAAGAGAAAAACTTGGTGCAATAACGTTTTATTCAGACATAAAGGTGCAATAAAAACAAATACCAAAGGTAAGATCTCAGGACTCTCACCCTATGTTAATGTCCACAATGGAGTAATTGTAGACAAAACAAGCAAGATGTAATACTCAACAGGCGTCCCTGGATGCTGGTTCTTAGGGTTTGGTTGTCCTGGTATCACCTCTGTCTCCACAGGCCGCCGACCGGTTTCGATACCAAAGTATCTTCCTCAGGGCATGTGGGAATGGTGAGACATATGCGGTATTTATCCCCCTTCCGGGGTTACTAAAAGACAGGCCTAATTCCAGACATAGATTTCTCTAATATCTAAAATCCTATATACATTGGTAGCATTTCGTTGTCCTGGATTCCCATTCCAGGACGTTTCTTATGTTGTGCAAACGGAGGAACAGCTGTGGCTTGTTGGTTGCTTGAATAACGCTGTCCACTTCCTGGTTCGCGTCTACCGGAAGTGACGTTTGCGTGCCACATGCGTTCCATCTCGCGTCCCCGAACTTCCGGTTTTTTCTATTCCAGGCGGGGAACGGCAACAAGGCAGCGAAAACCGAGGTTCCACTTCATATGTTGTTCCACAGTCATAGCGCTGCCTTATAATCATATTGGAATCCTCAATGTATAAAGTGCAAGCGTGCCATCAAATATAAAAATAGAAAAATGCAAAAATATCAATGACATGATAAAAATATATAAACATATTAAAAACAATGCAATTATATTAAAAACAATTTAAGACTTATAAAAACCATTTAGTTTCGAAATCCTTATTAAGACCACTCGGTATTAGGGTTTTGTAGTTAAAGATAAGAGACATTTCACATTTAGCTAATTTTTTTGTGAAATCGCCACCCCTAGCGCCAGGAATTACTTTTTGGAGCACATAGAATTTTTTTATTTCTTTTGGATCACATAGGTGGCAAGTTTTAAAGTGCATAGAAAGTGCATGTGTTTCTACACCTTTGCGTATGTTGCGCAGGTGTTCTCCTAATCTTACTTTAAAAGGCCGAGTGGTCCTCCCAATATAAAATTTTGAGCAAGTACACTCAATGGCATATATTACATTCGATGTGTGACAAGTAAGGAAATCTCTGATCTTAAAAGGTTTACCATTGATGTCAATTATTTCAATTTTCATCCCAAAGGTGTTCTTAGTGTTTTTACATCCCAAACAATCACCACATCTATAAAAACCTTTTGATAAAACAGTAGATTTCTTCGGGGAGGTGGGACACAAACTTTGCACTAATTTGTTTTTCAGATTAGGTGCTCGTCTGAAAATAACATTAGGTTCCTGCGGTATTTCAGACCCTATTACCGGGTCCTTCTTGAGGAGTCCCCAATGTTTCTTTAGTATCTTTTTAATGTCATAGTGCTGGGATGAAAAATTGGTTGTAAAAGCCCATTTGAACTGATCCATTTGATCTGTTTGATCGGTATCTGTTTTCTTTTTTAAAAGGTCTTCTCTTTTAAGGAGTTCTACATCAGTGATAGTTTGTTGTAACTTATTTTTATCATAACCACTATTCAAAAAACTGTCGCTCATTTCCCCTGCTTGCTCTAAATATATAGCGGGATCTGTGCAGTTACGTCTTAGCCTTTTAAATTGGCTAAGTGGAATTGTTTCCAGCCATTGTTGGTGGTGGCAGCTATCTTTACTGATGTAGGACCTAGAATCAGTGGGCTTCACAAAATTTCTGGTTTTCACTTTTCCTTCTTCAGTGTATATGACCAGATCCAAAAAGTTTACGGAGCTTTGGCTGATCATAAAGGAGAGTTTAATACCTCTATCGTTAGTGTTCAAATATTCACAAAAGGAGTCAAGACTTTCCCTATCCCCTCTCCATAGGAAGAGAATATCATCTATATATCTCCGCCATGTCACCAGGTCTGCCCCATATGGGTGGTGGGACCAGATGTATTCGGTCTCCCACGCACCCATAAAGATGTTGGCATAACTTGGGGCAAACCTGGTGCCCATGGCGGTCCCCCTCTTTTGCATAAAAAACTCCTCCTTAAAAAGAAAGTAATTATTATACAAAATAAATTCTATCCCTTTTAATAAGAATTCCTGGAGGTTTGTTTCCATGTTTGATTCTTGTAAGGCTTTTTTTGCCGCCTCAATGCCTTGCTGATGTTCAATGATAGTGTATAACGTTGATACATCAGCTGTAACAAGGAAGTAATTATCTCCCCATTCGACATTTTCAAGGAAATTTAGAACATCAAGGGTATCTTTGAGGTGTGATGGATTTTTCACCACTAGACTTTACATCAAACCTATCCCTTTTTATAGATCATCATCTCCAAAGTCTAGTGGTGAAAAATCCATCACACCTCAAAGATACCCTTGATGTTCTAAATTTCCTTGAAAATGTCGAATGGGGAGATAATTACTTCCTTGTTACAGCTGATGTATCAACGTTATACACTATCATTGAACATCAGCAAGGCATTGAGGCGGCAAAAAAAGCCTTACAAGAATCAAACATGGAAACAAACCTCCAGGAATTCTTATTAAAAGGGATAGAATTTATTTTGTATAATAATTACTTTCTTTTTAAGGAGGAGTTTTTTATGCAAAAGAGGGGGACCGCCATGGGCACCAGGTTTGCCCCAAGTTATGCCAACATCTTTATGGGTGCGTGGGAGACCGAATACATCTGGTCCCACCACCCATATGGGGCAGACCTGGTGACATGGCGGAGATATATAGATGATATTCTCTTCCTATGGAGAGGGGATAGGGAAAGTCTTGACTCCTTTTGTGAATATTTGAACACTAACGATAGAGGTATTAAACTCTCCTTTATGATCAGCCAAAGCTCCGTAAACTTTTTGGATCTGGTCATATACACTGAAGAAGGAAAAGTGAAAACCAGAAATTTTGTGAAGCCCACTGATTCTAGGTCCTACATCAGTAAAGATAGCTGCCACCACCAACAATGGCTGGAAACAATTCCACTTAGCCAATTTAAAAGGCTAAGACGTAACTGCACAGATCCCGCTATATATTTAGAGCAAGCAGGGGAAATGAGCGACAGTTTTTTGAATAGTGGTTATGATAAAAATAAGTTACAACAAACTATCACTGATGTAGAACTCCTTAAAAGAGAAGACCTTTTAAAAAAGAAAACAGATACCGATCAAACAGATCAAATGGATCAGTTCAAATGGGCTTTTACAACCAATTTTTCATCCCAGCACTATGACATTAAAAAGATACTAAAGAAACATTGGGGACTCCTCAAGAAGGACCCGGTAATAGGGTCTGAAATACCGCAGGAACCTAATGTTATTTTCAGACGAGCACCTAATCTGAAAAACAAATTAGTGCAAAGTTTGTGTCCCACCTCCCCGAAGAAATCTACTGTTTTATCAAAAGGTTTTTATAGATGTGGTGATTGTTTGGGATGTAAAAACACTAAGAACACCTTTGGGATGAAAATTGAAATAATTGACATCAATGGTAAACCTTTTAAGATCAGAGATTTCCTTACTTGTCACACATCGAATGTAATATATGCCATTGAGTGTACTTGCTCAAAATTTTATATTGGGAGGACCACTCGGCCTTTTAAAGTAAGATTAGGAGAACACCTGCGCAACATACGCAAAGGTGTAGAAACACATGCACTTTCTATGCACTTTAAAACTTGCCACCTATGTGATCCAAAAGAAATAAAAAATTTCTATGTGCTCCAAAAAGTAATTCCTGGCGCTAGGGGTGGCGATTTCACAAAAAAATTAGCTAAATGTGAAATGTCTCTTATCTTTAACTACAAAACCCTAATACCGAGTGGTCTTAATAAGGATTTCGAAACTAAATGGTTTTTATAAGTCTTAAATTGTTTTTAATATAATTGCATTGTTTTTAATATGTTTATATATTTTTATCATGTCATTGATATTTTTGCATTTTTCTATTTTTATATTTGATGGCACGCTTGCACTTTATACATTGAGGATTCCAATATGATTATAAGGCAGCGCTATGACTGTGGAACAACATATGAAGTGGAACCTCGGTTTTCGCTGCCTTGTTGCCGTTCCCCGCCTGGAATAGAAAAAACCGGAAGTTCGGGGACGCGAGATGGAACGCATGTGGCACGCAAACGTCACTTCCGGTAGACGCGAACCAGGAAGTGGACAGCGTTATTCAAGCAACCAACAAGCCACAGCTGTTCCTCCGTTTGCACAACATAAGAAACGTCCTGGAATGGGAATCCAGGACAACGAAATGCTACCAATGTATATAGGATTTTAGATATTAGAGAAATCTATGTCTGGAATTAGGCCTGTCTTTTAGTAACCCCGGAAGGGGGATAAATACCGCATATGTCTCACCATTCCCACATGCCCTGAGGAAGATACTTTGGTATCGAAACCGGTCGGCGGCCTGTGGAGACAGAGGTGATACCAGGACAACCAAACCCTAAGAACCAGCATCCAGGGACGCCTGTTGAGTATTACATCTTGCTTGTTTTGTCTACAATTACTCCATTGTGGACATTAACATAGGGTGAGAGTCCTGAGATCTTACCTTTGGTATTTGTTTTTATTGCACCTTTATGTCTGAATAAAACGTTATTGCACCAAGTTTTTCTCTTCTCTCTCTGTACCCCTCCGAGTGTCTACCATCACATTCAGAGAAAGAGGGAAGAAAAAGTCACCTGTTGTGGGATTCAGCCCCTATATTTCCAAATACGCTTGAGTCTACAAAACCAGTAGACATATCATTTTGGTACGGATTGAATTCTAAAAAGACATTACGAACTTGGAGCATTGTTTTATGTTTAATAGTATTACACTATTTTGTGTCTTTTTGTTTTTTTGTTTCGAGGTCCACCTATATCTCAAACATAAACTGAGAGAAACCCATCTGAGACTAAGCGCACTGGGACAATTCAGAAACTTGTTTTTGGTATTTTTCATGAAGGTTTGGGACAAGCACCAGAGTCCGTTTTAGAACCCGCAGCTGGTTTTTCAATCTCAGGAGGAGAAGGTCTCTGGAACCCACAGAGATAGAAGATCTATTGGGAAGTGGAGGAAAAACAGCGCTTCATAGTGCATTAAACGGAGTTTTTTAATTAGGACAATAAAATATCCACGGTACAATTTAAAATAGCCCCGTACCAAGATTATGCACTCTGTGGGCTGGATACCACACGGTTTGTAAAAGCACAACACAGGCAAATACTGCTCACATAACCATCGGTGGACTCGAATGGACCTCTTAACGATGCACCGCCACGCTGGATTGCAGGACGGGGACCGGGAAGCCACAGCCGAAGGACACGTCTGGAGACAGGTAACAGGTAGTAGGAGCGACGTAAGCCACGCCCTGACGCGTTTCGTCACAAAGACTTCGTCAGAGGGCGTGGCTATTACGTCCGCTCCATAGATCTTTATAGTGCCGGCTTTCAATCAAAATTGCCGCACTCAGGTGGAAGCTCCTCCCGTGGGCGGCTACTAATAGCGCCCATATCTTAGAGATATGTTCAAAGTAAAGGCGGCTGTAAGCGGCACTTAATACCTTGATCAGATTATAAACGTAAACCTCAATAGTCATAATAATCGCGTCCATCGATGGTTAGCGATTACAATTCCATCCTAGTTTACACAGGCGGGCTAACAGTACTATGTACAACGCGGATACACTATAATACATTTTAAAACATAAAGATGCAGTCATTTTACTGCACATATATACACACAACCATATGCCTATGAAAATACATAAAAAAATATATTTAAAGAAAGCATATTACAATAAAAAACAGTAAAAAGTGATAATGGCCAACGTCACCTCTGACAGGAGGAATATATCAACCATCATGAAACCTGGACTTTTCCTTAAAGCCAGATCGAAGAACATTTACAGTACAAATTCATGTAAACATTTAATTAATATATGGGGTAATTTCATAACCCTCATTGAGTCCTGCGGGTGTGAGTGAGCCCATACGCAAAATCCATGATGTTTCCCTCTTTAGCAAATCTTTATCACGGTCTCCACCTCTTTTTCCTTTTGAGACCAGATCTATCCCTTTAACGGTAAGTGATCTGGGATCACAATTATGATGTTCCTTATAATGTCTTGAGAGGCTATGATTAAGGACACCGTGTTTTATATTTCTAAGGTGTTCTAGTATCCTTGTTTTTAGACAGCGCTTGGTCTTACCTATATAGTTCAACCCACACCCGCAGGTTGCCATATACACAACATAAGTAGAATTACAGTTGATAAAATGTGCTATCTTAAAAGATGTGCCTTCAATGATATGCCCTTTCTTCATATGAGGGCAAATTTTGCAACTATTACAGGGGAAGCTATATACTATATATATCTCATCCAAAGGAAAGAGCACTCATAAGACTTGTATAAACAGAAAAATCTGTATTGTGGAAGTTTTCGGGACCTAAGCCCCTTCCTCAGAAAATCCTATAGCACTACAGTGCTGTAGTGGCACCGGAGCAGTTGTTTCATTAGAGTGCCGACAAGTGTGGACATTTTTATATATATATATATATATATATATATATATATATATATATATATATATATATATATATATATATATATACTACACTGGTTTCAAACCCATATATTTTTATATTTTTCCAGCTTTATTTGACATTTAAGCAATTCACAGGAGAATAGGGCAAGGGACCCGCACCATATATATAATTTTTTAAATATGTTAAGAGTGTGGATGGATACTATTTTCTACCAGTGGGGGATATTATATATATATTCTCCCTCTGGTTAAGGGTGCTATCTACTGATTTGGAATATACATGGACAAACAGAAGAAAAGAAAATCAGTTAAATTTAGGATCCACTCAGTCTGAAAAAGACTCAGTTTTCAGACTGAGTGGATGAGGAGTGCATCCTAAATGTAACTGATTTTCTTTTCTTCTGTTTGTCCATTTAAGCAATTCACGTCTAGAGAGTAACCTGAAATGCTGTATCTGTAAGAGGTAAACTGCAAGAAATCAATAATAATAATAAAAAAAAGATTAGGTTAGGAAAAACAGAAAAAATTGTCAATGTCAGGTTTATAAAGAAAAGGCCACTATAAGAGATTAAAGGTTAGTTTTATCAAATCTTGGAGGTGGATTAAGGACCAGATGTATCAAGCTTCAAAAAGTGTTCAAGTGGAGAGTGATAAACAACCAGTCAATCAGCATCTACCTGTCTTTTTTCAAATCCAGCCTGTGACATGACAGTTAGGAGCTGTTTGCTCGCTTTTTATCACTCTACATTTTATCGCTTTTTGAAGCTTGATACATCTGTCCCAAAGTGAGCCACTCAGGCTCCTAACTAAAATGTTACAGGTTTTGTTTAAAAATGATAGGAGCAGATTGGTCTGTATTTTCTCTTTCCACTTGAAATCTAGCCTTAATAACTTATAGCTGTTCTGCAGTAATTAAAAGTGGACTTACCTGGGCCAGTGGATTACTGAAGATTGGATTTTAAACTTTTGGTTCAGCACCCAGGGGTTTTTATACGCCACTGAGTAGGTAAATCTTTACTGGATCTTTAATGTGTAGGTTTCATTTGCTACGTTGCAGCTTACAAAAAGCCTCTGCATCACTGCATATTTATGCCAAATATTTAAAAGGGCAATGCTTTTAATAACGTTGTCCTTTTAAATTTCAGGCTTAACCACGCCAAGTAGTGGAGCCTTTTACAAGCTGCTGCTTAGAAAATAAACTCCTGTGACACTAATGATCAAACATGGATGGGAGATGGGCAACTTGCACAGGGTGACTGGAACCATGAAATAAAAAGGACAACTAGGGCATTCTTTAGCTCAATGTCATACCAACTCGTCTATGCCTATTTGGTTAATGATTTATCCTTTGGCAAGCTACTATTAACAGTTTTTTATACAGCACAAAAAGTTCCTTTGTGCTTTACAATTGGAAATAGGGATAAAACAAATTGGGTAGTTACAGACAGTCAAAATAATAGGGTGGCCCTGCTTGCCAGGAAATATGTTATCTATTGCATTATGGTACACCATATTGCAGAGGTTCATGGTGAAGAGGGTGGAAAGGTGAGAGAGAAAATAAGTGAGGATATATGTGGACTGTACAGTGGGGATGTAATTGGATAGCAAAGGTTTATGAAGGTTTCGTGGCTAGTTCTGGATTTTGATAAGCTTAACTGAAGAGGAACATTTGAAGGTTTGAAAACTAGAGTAAAATTTTATTGTGCGTAAGAAGGCATATTGTGCGCAAGAAGGCATATTGTGCGTAAGAAGGCATTCCACGGAGTTGGGAGATATTTTAAGATAAGAGAAATGATGTATGTTGGTGTATTTTGGTTTATGACCTTATGTGTAAGTAAACATATTTCATACCTTCCTCCAACATGACCCATTCCAGGAGGGACACAATGCTCTGTTTCTGGACTTCCCTCTCAATTAATGATTGCCATCACCTGTTTTAAACAGGTTAATTGATAAGAAAGGTGTTTCACTACAGGTGATGGTAATAATAAATGAAGAGGGGAGTCCAGAAACAGAGCATTGTGTAGAGAGGATCATGTTGGGAGGTATACTGTTTTATATTGAATACAATAGAATACTGGTAACCATTGAAGGGACTGACAGAGAAGTTTAGCGAACATTTGGCGAGGAAAATTAGCTTTGCATTCATGATGGATTGTAGTGGTGAGAGTCTGTACTGGGGAAGACCAGCAAGGAGACTATTGCAATGATCAATGTGGGAGATAATGAGGCATGGATTAGTGTTTTAGCAGTGCCTTGTGTGAGGTATGGGAGTATTTAGGATATGTTTTTTAGATGTATGGCACATGATTTTGAGACAGATTGAATGTGGGAAACAAAGGACATTTCATAGTCAAGGATGACAATTGGGCAGTGAGCATGAGTGGTGGGATTGATTGTTGTGCTCCTAAAGGCCCCCATACACTATGCGATTTGGGCCCAATTTCACCCGATTCAGATGGATCAGGCAATGAAATCGGGCCAAATCGCATGTCTAGACACCCCGACCGATCCGATGCGCGGTCCCATGCGAATTGGATCGGATTTAGTAAATCTTATGTGCAGCCTCTGGACGGGGGGACCTTAACAGTGATAGTAAAATCCGGTTGGTAACTTCTATTGGTTGGTGGAAATATAATTAATTATGTATTTGAAGACTTTAATTTTGAGGTGGCGGGATGACATCCAAGATGAAACGACAGAAAGGCATTCAGTGACACGGACCAATACAGGTGGTGGCAAGTCTGGAGAAATAAGTGGATTTCAGTATCATTTGCATATAAATGATACTGAAATACAAAATAGCTGATTAGTTTGCAAAGATATGTGGCATAGATTAAGTAAAGCAGAGAACCCTAAACTGAGCACTCTATCTACCTGAAAGAGGTAATCAGAGAGAAGAACACGGAAAGAGTGATAACATAGGTAGGATAAGAACCAAGAAATGGTTGTGTCCTGGGGACCTAGGGCTTATAGTGTTTGTATTAGAAGAGAATGGTCAACAATGTCTAAAGCAGAAAAAGAGATTTAGGAAAATTTGTATTAAAAAAATGGCCTATACACTTAGCAGTGACCATATAATTAATTACTTTAGTTTTTGTTGTACCTGTACAGTGTTGAAAACAAAAGCCTAACCGAAATGGGTCCAAAAAAAGTGTGTGAGTTAAGAAAGTTTGTGAGGCAAGTGTATGCAAGTCTCTTAAGTAGCTCGGAAGGGTATGGAAGCTGAGAGATGGGATGGTTGTTAGGAAGAGAGATTACAGATTTTAGTTAAGGATGGGATGAGTACAAGAGACAGTTGTTTACTTATTCATGAGGGTATAGAATATATAGGAGAGGTAGTAGAGTAGGAGGAAGAGAAAAGTGTTTGTGGGATCAAATGAAGAGAGTGTGCAGAGGATTCAGGTAGGGAACTGAGCAGGTCACTGATTTAGTATTATAGGTGAGGAAGCCCATTTGACTATGAGATTTGCACCATTTACCTTCAACATTTTGTGAAAGTTTTTGTAGGTGTCTTGTTAATTGAGAGTGCCACGGTTGGCATCTAGGCCTACATGGAGTGTGATTGGTAGCTGGAGCCACTTCTTCAAGGGCTATTTTAAAAGTCTGTTTCCCTTGTGAGATAGCATATGTCATCATTGAGAAGGAGTGCTTTGCCATAAGCTGGGCCCCTATGTGTTTGGGCATGACTTTACCATCATAACAGACTATAATTCATTAAATTGGTTACACAGAGTCTCCGGTGATGATGGAAAGTTACTCAGATGGAGTTTGTTACTGTACTTCAGCAGTATAACTTCACCATTCAGCACAGGAAGGGGCTCAGAACATGGGAACTGTGGCGATCTGCCTCTACAGGAAGATGACAGCAGCCCATATTGCCATCAGAATCGTGCCTTTAGGAAGACGGTAATTTGGTAGCTATCTAAGGAGAGCGGTGTGATTATGGGGACTAACTCACGCCTAAAATATGACTAGTAGGAGGGTTGATATATAGGGCAGTATTCAATGAGAATTATGACAATGTGCAGCGAATCCTGTTTAGGATTCGCTGCACATTCGCCACTGCCCGCCGCGTTCCGGAGCCTCGCCGGCTCCAGTATTCAACGAGTCAGGGGCTCACTGCCCCTGACCGGCGAATTTTAACTCCTGTGGCTATGCCGCAGGGAGCCCGAGGACGGCGGCAGGCACGGAGATGGAAGTCTCCCTGCCTGCCCCAGAACGTTTGTGGGGGGGAGGTGGGCTCCCCGGGAGCCAGGCAGCACAGGCTGCCCCCCCCCGGGATAGCCAACAGGGGACCGGGTATTCACTACACCCGATGGTGCATATGTAATGATCGGGTGCAGTGAATATATGAATATCTAATGAGCGGCTCGGCTCCCGGCCCCCTGCTGGCTGCTGTGTAAAAAAAAAACATATATATATTTTTTTAAATTAAATATATATTCATGGGTTTACAGCACATGAATAAAAATAGCATGCCCCTCCTCAGAATAAAATTCCTGATTTTTTTACACCAAATGTAAAAAACAAAACACTTTATTTTAAAAGTTCACATTCCACTTCACCATAAAAAGATAGCGATTGCTACTCGGTGAATCATGGCGATAAAAACCTTGAAATGTATTCGCCATCTGGTCATTGAATAGGGTGATTCAGCGTTTTAGTAAAAAAATCGCCGTACAGCACGAAAATAGCACAAAATCGCCATAAAACATGCCGAATCAGCCTCATTGAATACTGCCCATATAATAATTGCCTGGTAGTATGCCATCTGGATAGAGCAGCCAGGCCTTACATGTACCAATTGTAGGTAAAAGTATGTGGAAGATTGTTTAATTTTACCTAGATATGTCCTATATGGGACCACATGTATTACAATTTTCGGTACTTATGTAGTATCTGGGCTGCCGATTTTGTGATTGTATGCCTTAAGGCATACAATCAGATGCGATGCGATGCGATGCGATTCGATACGATTTTGCATAGGATTCAATGTTAAGAAGGTCCTGTTCATTTCCCCACTATCCAAGTGGGCATAGAGTTGATTTTATATAGCGTGGCGAGCGCAGCGAGCCACCGAGCCCGAAGCGTGGCGAGCGAAGCGAGCCCCGCGAGGGGACGCATATTTCTTAAAAGTATTCCTTGTCCCCTTGCGGGGCTCGCTACGCTCGCCACGCTTCGGGCTCGGTGGCTCGCTACGCTCGCCACAGGTTTATATCCAACTCCATGCCCACTTGGATAGTGGGGAAAGGAAAAGGACCCATTTTTCCCATTGAATTCTATGTTAAAATGGACTCAGACCATTTTAACATTGAATCCTATGGAAAAATCTTGACCATCGCATCGCATACGATTTGGTCGCATGCGATGCGATACGATGCGATGCGATCCGATCCGATTTCTAAATCGGCAGCCCAGATACTACATAAGTACCCAATTTTCTTCCAAGATCATATAAATATTCTTTTGATCCATTGTCACCGAGCCACTAAAAGCCACAGGTCCTACAGGCCAGTGCCAACTCAGCCTTTTTGGCAATCTGGCACTCCCTGGGCCACTGAAAACTCTGTGCCTAAGTAAAGCCCTGATCAATCAGTCTTTTTGTTGATCAGCTCCCAACATTTTCCCAGCCATAAAAGCAGTGTTACTTTCCTGATGATAAAGTGTGGAATACATTGAGACATACAGTTAAATATTAAGCGGGTTACAGTGCAGAACACACAGTGTTGGTTGGATACAGTGTAGGTCAGATACAATGCAAGACACACACTGTGGATTTATTACAGTGCAGGTAACACACAGGCCCTCATTCTGATTGACTCGGTCCCCGGCGTGTTTTCTTGGGGGACCGATGTTTTGGCACTGCGCATATGCCTTCTGAGACTTGCCTAGCCTCAATGGTGCTCGCAAGGGGGGGTCCTGGTCGTACCCACCAAAATGCTCCAATCCCTATTCAGATGCAGACATATAGACATATATATATATATATATATATATATATACACGCACAAGTGACCTTAGATGCGCTAGCAAATTATAGCAGCTACTCTATAGATCCGCCCTGTTAGCGAGAGATGGTACGAAATAGAGATGGCTGTAATAGAGAGCGCTAATAATTGCCACCACCTTTAGGCTTATTCACCACAAGTATTCAGGGTGAAAAATAATTATTCCAACATTTGGTGTAAATCCGTAAACAACATGAAATTTTCACAGCATCTGTTCATTTGTTCATTACAGTTGGAGTAAACAATTGACGAATTAGAAATTCCATCTTCAATAGTACTGATATCTTAGTAAATTTACCCCTTAGATCAGGAGTGGGCAATAAGCAGCCCTCTAGCTGTTATAGAACTGTACATCCCAGCATGCATTGCAATGTTTCTGGGCATGCTGGGGATGTGTAGTTCTACAACAGCTGGAGGGCCACTTATTGCCTTAGATTCTACATTGCATCTTGCAGACAGGAGGTGACCCCCTAACAGAGGAGGCCAGGGCCGTCTCAAGGGGGTAGGGGAAACGGGTACTTTTTACCTGGGCCCGGGTCTGCTGGAGGTGCCAGGGCCCGCTCCCCCTTTGCAAGGAGCTGGACAGTGGGAAGAGAGAGACAACTGCAGCAGCAGCTCATTATCTCCCTCTCTCTTGTTTATTTATTTCACGGGGATGGGGTCACACCACCACCGGAGGCCACGCCCCCAGCCAGTAGCCACACCCCTCCTTGATTTACTTGCCGAGCTATTGACGCCCTTGGAGGAGGCTGCACATGGGCTTCCTCCTCTCTTAAAACGCCCATGATTAAGGCATTCTCTTTGAGGTGATAACCTTGTTGTGTGGCAGTGCCCACTTTCACAGAAATAACCGAGTCATCTTTCCCCTGTCATGGTGCCTCCCTTACCTGTCATTTTGTTCTGTGTCCGCCCATGCATATAAACATTTGTAACGGAATCATTTCCATGACAAAAGAAAACTAAAGCCGACCTAGTTTGTGAAATACACTCATGTATGCTTCTCTGTCTGTTAATGTGTAATGCCTATCTCTATCTGGGATATATGGACTCAGCATGATGCAATATTTATAGCACTTGTCGTACATTGTTTGGCACATCCAATATTTAGTAAACTTATGTGTTTCCTCATCATGTTCTGCTATAAAACAAATTAGAACAATGACAATATTCACTGTTCTCTGTTTCTTTCTGTAAACAAGATTTACACTGCTAAGGAAACAGCTGGGAGCAATATAATGAAGCAACCAGACTGAATAGTGATTATTTATACATATGTTCTAGAGTCAGATCCCAGACTGCTTATAATTTGTTCACTGACTTTTAATTGTCAGTTTTGCTCCCATTATACAGGAAGAACATTATGACTGAGCAGAAGATATTGTACAACATTGATGCATTGTACGCAGACCTGGGTGTGTATGGGAGTTACACTATACAGAGATTATTTTACCAATAATACATATACTCAGAGGTTAAAATGATGGGGTGGAATTGAGTTCCACCACCTCTAATGGTGAGGTGGAACATTTTAACTTCCACATTGGCCCTGCACAGTAATTCTAACAGAAACCCATTCTAGTTTGCAGGGGGGGTGCCAAAAACCCTGCTACTGGCCCTGTCTCTGTCTAATGGGGGGAGGGGGTGTAATTAGGTGGCATAGGAAAATGAGTTCCCCCACCTCTGCATGATCACTTTATGCCCTGCATATACTGCATAGTTGTCTTATGTCCCAGATCTGGTCGGTATGCTCATGAAAATTGGGTGGCACTCTTGGCCCTCCAGAAAAGTGGGCAAGTCCCCCCGGCTCCAGCTAATCATCTACACCCACAACACAGCTCCGTCTGGTGGATGTCTTTTCGTAGTTCGAAGCATAGTGCAAATAACTACTTTCAAATTATATGTTTATTACAGTTTAGCATGAATTTGGCCCTCCAGCTGTTGAGAAACTACAAGTCCCATCAACTACAGGGATGTGTTGTTTCACAACAGCTGGAGGGCCACAGTTTGGACATGCCTGCGTTACAATGTTCTTAAAATTGTGAATGCCGTCCAAAGGTTTTAGGATTCAGGTAAACAAATCACATGCCACCAATGCGTTTTGAGAACATTTCTCTTCTTCAGGGCAGTATATCTGATGTCTGGAGGAATGACAGAAGGCATCCAGAATCCCCCATTAAATCAAACTCTATGATCCTCACTAGAAGCAAAACATGGCAGGTTTCCATTTATCTTTATTGGATTGATTTCACAATTTAAAGAACATTGGAATGCATACAGATGGAGCCCCTCTCTTCTTTGCTCAGCTCTCGCCAGAACATCCGCGCTGGCGAGAGTCGGTGGAGAGAGACTCCATCAGACTGTGAAGCGCGTGTGTCTCACGCAAATGCGCTTCCGAGTCTCTCGGCGACTTGTCAGGAAGACCCTGCCTTTCACCGCTTCAGGGAGACAGGCAGGGTTAGGGGGGTTGGGGTGGCGATGCGGACCATCGGGGGAAGTGACGGACGGGGGCTGGCGATGGAATAGCCGCTACATCTGAATATACTAAACTGTTATATGATTGAATGCACTATGCTTTGTATTTGATTTCTCTATAAAATGACAATGGGGTTATTCCTACCTGATTGCACAGCTGCTAGTTCACAGCATGAGTGATTAGAAAGACTATGCATGCATATTAATCGCATCATGGATTCCCTGTCATCTATGATAAAAGCTTACCATTTAGCAAAGAAAATTCAGGTGATTGCTACCTTTTTTAAAGAATCAATTGTTTTATTATTTATCTTATAATCATTATTATGTTAGTTTAATCATTTTTTAACCTCTCATTAGAGATACATAGGCATAGGTTTTTATGCACATGTGCAGCCCCTGTGTGCAAGCACCCACAGCGCTCGCACACAGAAGTCTGGGTGGGGGGCGCAGAGGGGCGTGGGGAGGCAGACAGGGTAATTTGCCTATGGGAACTCTCAGCGTTTCATGGGCATCAATTCCCTGATGGTGCGGTGGGCAGGCAGCTGATGTCAGCTGGCAGCCCTGTCCTCGCACAGGGTGCCCACAGATCAGAGACACCTTAGAGGGGTCTCAGATTTGCGAGCGCTGAAAAAATCAATCGATGGTCGCTGACCATCTAATTATTTATCCCCCGCACCCAATGCTGCGAATGGATGATTATGCAAATCATTTATTCGCATGCCTGCAGGGGTTCGGGGGGTACTGGGGGGCCTGTGCAGGCTGCGTCTGGGGGACTCGCAAGGCTGCAATGTTTGCAGCCTTGCACATCAACCAGAATAACCCCCATGGTCTAGTGCTCAAGACTTTCACTCTGTTTAATGTTTGCTGTATTACAGTGGGTTCCACTGATCAACATCTAGGCAGCTTTAAATTCCATAGAGCACCATTGCAATTTCCACACCTCTGCTGAGCTACAGTATCACTTCAAATATACTGTATACACTGCCAGGGCCGATTTTGGAGGCGGACAAGCCGTTCAGTCGCATGGGGCGCCGCACCTGCCTCCACATGACTGCATAGATGGTCCACCTCTGCCATTGCTGTCGGGGTGCCAGCTCCCCCCAGGCGAGCCCTACACATACGCAGGCTGATGAGGGCACTGCTGGAGTTGAGTGAGTCACACTCACTCACTCTGCATACAGCCAGCTACAGCCATGCTGGAGCTAGCGTGTCTGCGGCTCTTCCTTTTACCCGCTCTCCCACCCCGCTGGCAGTACCTGCGGAGGGGTGGGGCTACTAATGCCGCTCGGTCACCTCAAACAGTTTTACTAGTGGGTCCCGCCGCAGGGAGAGGGTTGGTGCTGCAGGATAACGCCAGCAAGCCAAGCAGCAGATTCTGAGTCCCTGGGTCCCGTGAGTGAATCCATACGATTTTGTGCTTTTGTTATATTTTTGGATAAGATATATTGCATGCGATTGATCAAGCCAAGATAAATCACATGCAATATATCTTATGGTTTTTCAATTGTTCCATAAGATATATCGGATGGGCTGGATTAGGGGGCTGGAAATTCCAGGTCAAATTTCCTGCGATACAACGCATGCGATATATCACATGCACAAAAATCACTCCATGTTCCATACAATTCCATGCGATTCCGATTTATCAATAGTGCAGAACTAGCACTCTAAGTGCTCTGATCCGAAACTCACAGGATATTAATTGCATAGGAAATACATACGATTTGCAACTTTACAAACGATATATTGCCTCAAAAGGTCGAAATCGCATGAAACCATGTGAATTGGTTGTAGTGTATGGGGGCCTTTAGCCTTTTATTACATAGGACAAATTATAATAATGTCTGAATAAACATAGAGCATGTTTTCTGCATGAAAGCTCTCCAGCCTATCAAGATAAAAAAGGTATGTTTGGGAGCGAGAAGGACGCGGGTAACTGAGGCTCCTCTCTACAACACCCCAATCCTCAGTTCCCCCGCCACTATCCATCGCTCCAAGGGTACCTGCTTCCCTGGAAGTGTGCCCGCTTGCAGTGGTGTCTGGGTCGCGGAGCCGGGGGGCGCTCCGGGAGTCCCTGCAGGCTGCGGCCTACACAAGTTACTGAAGCCGGGGCCTAGATTTCCGCGCCTGCCCGCGGCGCCGCCCGCGGCGAGGACTGAACGGCGGGGAGACGCCGGAACGCTCCCACAACCTCCTCCTGCGTGTGGGGTCCCCTGGGGAGTACCCTGAAGCCAGCGACAGCCTGTCTCACCTGCCTGCGACCGTGCTGTTGTGCGGCAGGATCCTTCTTCACACAGAGGCTTCCCTTCCCTCATCCTGGACACCAAGCGCTGCAGCTGCTGACGCCCCACTCTACATGGATCTTCCTGTCCTGGCGCTCTCACCTCTCCTATCCCCACAGTAAGTGGCACAGCCTCCCACACTACAACACCCCCCTTCAGCGTGGCCCACTCACCCCCCTCCATTGCTGGGGTCTGTTGCGCCAGGAGTCTCTACCTCCAACAAACAGCAGTACCCTGCACATCCTGGGCACTCTGAACTGTACCCCATCCACTGCAGACCCCAACACCAGAGCGGACCTGGTTACTTTTTTGCCTAACTGCTGCCCAAACTTCTCTTTGGAGGAACTGTCCTATTCCTCACCCCACTTGGATGCTGATATAGCTCCCTAGGCTCTGTGATAAATAAACGTGGAGCTCCATCCTGTGGCTCATCTGAAAACTACACCTCAACAGTTACCTCCATAAGCAAAAGAGGGGGAAAAAAAAAAAGTTGTGCAGAGGTACGCCCATTCCCTCATAGGCTGGGCCCCTGATCGCTGCAACAAGTGGGGCTCTGTCATACATCCCCCTTCTCCTCATATACACCCTCTGCTGCTGCACGCCCGTTAAACTTATCACGGACTAAGTTCAAGAGGGCAGGGGAAACGGAGGAGTTTATCCCTCCCCTATAACGGCTAATTGCTCCCATAATAGACTAAGCCGTCCCCCCCACACCAATAACCACTCAGCGACCAGGCCCTAACGGGAAAAATATATATAATATAAAAAAAATACACAGAAAAACCCCAAAACTTTGCACCGCCACAGACGTGGGACGCCCTCCTGCTATCCAGATCTAGGAACCCTAAAGGAGACATTCCTCTCCCAACTCGACAGCAGGAATCTTGTATTCTCCCTCCTCGCCCTGTGTACCTCTCCGCGGCACAGCCTTCTTGCCTTAGGCATAACAAGTTATATATCCGCTTTACATCAGGAGCGCTGCTGGCCAGGCTCCCTCTCCATTCATACGCCTCCGAAGTTTGGAGTGACTGAACCCATCACTGCACAGAAGATTCCTCTCAACTCACACCCCCCCCTGCCTCTGTAAGAATTGGAACCCCCCTTACCCATAAACCAACATCTACCCTGCTAAGAAACTTCATATACTGCATAGGGTGCAGACCAACCTGATCTGCACTCCCCGTTGTTATTACTAACTTTTCTACTCAGCCAACCAATTAATCACAAACAATGTCGACTTAAACACCACCCTCCACTTCCCCTGGGTGCCTCCAACCATCCCATCCCCATCTCGGACTTCCCAGCTGCTGAACTTCCTCACCACAAACCCTTCACACCTCACCCTCCACAAGGGTACCTTGGTAAAGAACTACTTAAACACTCATAACCACCTAGGTTCTCTTCACATGCGGAGGTCGGCCGCTAAAACGCCCAAAAAAGGAGGCTCTGACATCTCTCAACATTTCACCAGAGCTAATAAAGCGAACCACCAGCAGGATTCCCCTTCCCCCCCTACTGAAACCATGGATAAGAAACGCCCTTCATCCCCCTCCCCTTCTACCAAAGAAGACATCCTAGCTCTTCGATCCCTCATAACTGACCTCAAAGACTCGCTTGAAACCAAACTAGACAAGGCAGTTGCCTCCATTAAATCAGACATATCCTCTCTAGCCGCAAGGACAACCAAGTTAGAGTCCCGACAAGACGGCCTTCAAAAGTCTTTGAACGACACGAGCAAAGATCTCGATCATATCATCTCTGAACTAACCGACCTCCGCACCAAAAATGAAGATCTAGAAAACAGGGAACGCAGAAACAACATCCGCATACGAAACATCCCCGAGTCTGTCTCTCAAGAAGCTCTGGAACCCTATCTGCACAAACTCTTCTCCTTCTTATCTCCGGATATAGGGCCTAGGAAGCTACCTCTAGAGAGAGCACACCGTGCGCTCCGACCAAAACCCCGTGACAGTGACCCACCTAGGGACGTAGTTATCCGTTTCCTAAGCTTCAAAGACAAGGAACTTATCCTCTCAGCAACCAGAAGGCAAAAATCTATCGTCTTCGAGACCTCCAGACTTCAATTTTATCAAGACCTCGCACCTCTTACACTCGCCAAAAGGAGGGACTTCCGGGACCTCACAGTGGCCCTCCGTGATAAAGGCATTCGCTACCGATGGGGGTTCCCATTTAAACTCATTGTGGACCTTAACGGTAAGACTGTTCTAATTAGAGACATGCGAGAATGTAAAGACTTTCTTTCCCACCTGGAAGAGTCCACTCCCTCTACAGATGGAGCCCTACCACCATGCTAAAAGTGACACCCCCTTGCGACTCTGCTCTGGACTGTCCTTTCGGACCTTAGTCACAGTTAAATTCGCCCCCATACACTTTCCTTACTACTAGTCCATTATAGCCTACTACTACAGTCGGCTTAGACCTTTATTTAGACTTCCAGTTATGTAACTAATTGTTTAGGATGTTCTTGTTATTACTGACTATTTGAGGGACGGGCGTGTGGGCTGGGGTGGGACCTCGGTACCCCTGATTGTTGGAAAACACTGATACCAACCTATCTAATCATACAGCCAATTTTGGCTGAAGCGGGTGCCGCGGACCGCCCCTGCTCCCCACCTCCCGCTATAGGTCTCTCTCAGCGTCTAATGTTTTTATACCGCTAACTGTTGCAATTTTTTGATGTTTTACAATGCTCATCTCTCTCTGCACCCAGGGGCCGTGGCCCCCTACCCACATACCCTCCTAATCTTTCTTCCACTCCCCGCCTCCCCCACCTCTTCCTGAGGTGACACCTTACACAAGGCTCCCACCTCTCCGGACATCCCAGTCCCAACCACTGAGTACCCCCTCCCTTTGTTGAGGACTCGTACTCAACCCCGTCTTCCTCCTTCCCCTGACGTAACAAGCCTCACTCCACAACACTCGTCATTCCACTCTTGAACAACATACACACTCCCTTCTCCTGATACTTTCAGATCCCCCTCTTCTCTAACCTCCTTGCTCAGCTATCCCTGTCCCTTCCTATATTCCCCCTACTTCTCTTCTCCCCTCCACCCTCTTCAAGCAAAGATGCCGTTAGCCATCACCTCCATGAATGTAAGGGGCCTAAATACCCCTCAAAAACGTTCCCTCTTGTTCCGTACCATCCAATCCTTGAAGGCCGATGTAATCCTAGTTCAGGAATCACATTTCAGAGAGCCCGGGCACCCCACCCTTCGCTCCAGACACTTCTCCACTGTGTTATACTCCTCCAGTTCGACCAAACATAACGGTGTTGCCATTCTAATTCACAATAGACTACCCTTCTCGCTGCACTCTGTGTTCAGGGACACAGACGGCAGATACATTATCGTGACTGGTCGGCTGGGCCCCATGGAAGTTACTTTCGCTAACGTGTACGCTCCCAACACAGGCCAACAACGTTTCTTTAAAAAATTCTTTAACATCTTACACAAAAAGAAGATGGGCCACTTATTCTTAGGCGGAGACTTCAACTGTGTCTTAGACCCAAAACTAGACAAATCCCCCCTCCAACCCCCCACCCGATCGGACCCCCTAGCACGCGCCTTAACAAAACACGTTAAAGAGACAAACCTCATTGACACCTGGCGCGCTGTAAACCCATCCTCCAAGGATTTTACTTATTTCTCCCCTCCACATTACTCACACTCACGAATCGACTTTATATTTTGCTGCCCTTTAGCCTCTACCCAGCTAGTTAACTCCTCCATTGTCCCCAACTCCTGGTCAGATCACTCTTTCCTCACCTCATCCTTTAACCTCCTGGACACACCGCCGCCCAAGCCTTCTTGGCGCCTAAACGAGACCCTTTTAAAGATCCCTCACTTCCAAACCAAGATAAAGGAAGCCCTGCTTGATTACTTCTCTCTCAACACTAATGACCAAGGCTGTACCCCATTAGTTTGGGAAGCTCACAAATCGGTAATCCGGGGCCACATTATTAGTTACGCCTCCCACAGAAATAGGGACCAGAAACAAAAACTTCAATCTCTCTTAGATCAAGTCGCCCTCCTGGACTCCCGACATAAGCGCTCCCCGACCGATGTTAACTACAGACAACTCTCTGAGGCAAAATCTGCCCTTAACGCAATTTTGTCAGAAAAAATCGACAAATCACTCCGCTGGACGAACCAGCGCTTCTATGAGAAAAGTAATAGAGCAGATGCCCTACTAGCCAACCAACTAAAAGGCCGTAAAGCCCGATCGGCCATCCCATCTCTTAAAAATACATCTGGCACTACGTGCTATCATCCTAATGACATCAATACTATATTTAAGGAATTCTACAAACAATTATATAATTCCCCTACACCCCCCCCCTCCTCCCCCACGTCGACAACACCCTCTGAATATCTGTCCTCCTGTTCTCTCCCCGAGATCGACCCTAACACCTCCGCCAAACTATGCTGCCCCATCACCCCGGACGAGATCACGACTGCCCTTAAAGCCCAAAAACCCTCTAAAGCACCAGGCCCCGATGGATACACCTTTTCTTACTACAAAACCTTCCAACAAACCCTCATCCCACACCTCACCTCCACCTTTAATTGTATTCTGGATGGAGAATACTTCCATCCAGACACTACAAGAGCCGTGATAACTGTCATACCAAAACCTGGCAAAGACCCCCAATTGGTCTCAAACTATCGCCCTATCTCCCTCCTAAACACTGATCTGAAACTCTTCGCCAAAATACTCGCCAACAGACTTAACCCCATTCTCCCATCCCTCATACACCCCGATCAAGTGGGCTTTGTCCCAACGCGGCAAGCACTGGACAACACCAGAAGAACCATAAACCTGATCCATCATGCAAATACTCTAAAACTTCCCTCCCTACTACTAGCCTTGGACGCAGAAAAGGCCTTCGACCGGGTCTCCTGGTCTTTCCTGACCCACACACTCCACAGGTTCGGGTTCCAGGGACAATTTCTTCAGGCCATTCAAGCCTTGTACCACAACCCTTCCACGTCAGTCTCTGCAGGTGGTATAACCTCTGATTCATTCAGTATTTCCAATGGGACCAGACAGGGATGCCCATTATCCCCACTTATCTTCGCATTAATCATAGAACCCCTAGCCTGCCGAATAAGATCCAATCCTGACATCTCGGGTATCTCAGTTGGTAACTCCAACTACAAAATCTCCCTTTTCGCCGATGACGTCCTCCTCACCCTAACCAATCCCTCTATATCTCTCCCCAACCTTTTCCAGGAACTATCCCTATACGGCCATTTCTCGGGTTATAAGATAAACCACGACAAGTCTGAAGCACTTCCCCTTCACATCCCTAAACCCACTCTTGACCTCCTTCAATCTAACTTCTCTTTTTCTTGGCGCAGAGACTCTATAAAATATCTAGGCATCCACCTGACAAAGACGTATGCCAGTCTATATAAATTTAACTACCCCCCCCTCCTCCGTGCTATTACACAAGACCTTACCCGGTGGAGTAAACTCTTTATATCTTGGACAGGCCGCGTAAATGTCATCAAAATGTCTGTGCTTCCAAAGCTCCTCTATCTTTTCCAGACTCTCCCCGTCGCTGTCCCCAAAAACACTCTTGCCACCCTCCAAACCTCTTATTGTAAATTTATTTGGAACCATAAAAAACCCCGCATACGCCGAAATATCCTCTCTAAGACTTCATCTTCGGGTGGCCTGGGCCTCCCCCTTCTCTCCAAATACTACCACGCGTCCAAACTCAGTCAACTAGTTGCCTGGCACTCCCCCCGTGATGTGAAAAGATGGGTCGACCTGGAATCTGATCTCGCAAAGGTGCTTTCTGTCTCCTACCTACCCTGGATCCCGCGTCAACACAGACCTACTACAGCCCTAGCTATACCCACAATCTCCCTCACTCTCTCTGTCTGGGACTCACTTGCCACCAAGCTCTCACTTACCACATACCCCTCCCCCCAGACACCTCTCTGGCAGCACCCATTATTCCCCCCCGGCCAATCCCTGCACATGGCCACCACATGGTCCTCAGCAGGAATCACACGCTTTAGGCATATCCATGACAAGAACACTTTGCTCTCCTTCGCCGATCTACAGGAAAAACACCACCTCCCTCACTCCCTCTTTTATCAGTTCCTTCAAATCAGGAGCTTCATCTCCTCCTCACTCTCTAAGACGGGATCTCTCAGAAACCTCACACCCATGGAAAGTCTGTGTGCCCACAGATCTATGGATAAAGGTATCATATCACACCTGTATCACTTTGTCCTCACGCCGGATAGCCCCTCCCTGGAAACCCACGAAACAGCCTGGGAAGCGGATTTGGGGACTTCTCTAGGGGAAGACTCTTGGAAAGAGATCCGACTAGCCATCTCTAAGTGTTCCATCAGCGTAGCTATTAAAGAAACTTCATATAAAATTTACACCCGGTGGTACCTGGTTCCAACACGCCTTCATGCTATATACCCGACCACTCCCAACTCTTGCTGGCGACAATGCGGCTGCGAAGGAACCTTTTTCCACATCTGGTGGACCTGCCCACATATTAGGCCCTTTTGGACCATGGTCCAATCTGTCATACACTCAACTATACCAACCTGCCCCCAATTAACTCCCATCACGATGCTTTTGTGTGCTCCGGTCGACCAGTTACCTACTTTCTCTAATAAACTGATTCTCCACATCACTTGCGCTGCCAAGCTACAGATCGCTAAAACTTGGAAAAACCCTACTCCCCCATCACACCAGGAACTACTAAACCGAATCTGGTTTGTCGCCAAAATGGAGTACATAACCAGCCTCCAAAATAACACAGTGGAGAAGTTTCATAAAATTTGGGAACCCTGGTACTCTTCACGAAACATCCCCCTTCCGGGACTTGCCTGAACTCACCTGCATCCGCACCCTCCCCCTACTGACTGATACACTTCCTTACGGCCTCTTCCCTTTCATAACCCCTCGCTACACCCACCCCTCTCCACCAGTAAATCTCACCCTTCTTTTCCATTCCCCCCAGCACCTTCCCCTCACGCTTCCTCTCCACACTTTCCCTCCCCCCTACTACTCTCCCTCCCTGCCCTTCCCCACCACCGCCGCACTCCTACCTATCCCTTGCTCCGACATGCTGCCCCACTCCCTTCCCGCTTCCCCACCACACCCGTCTCCTTTATTCCCCCCACCCCCCCCCCCCCCTCATGCTCCTCCACCCCTCTTTCTGTTTAATTCTGTTTACTCCAGTACATCTACCTCATGGACCTCGCTTGACATCGGCTCTGTTATATCATCCACTATCAACCACCTGGTCCTTTGTTAACCCTGTAACCGATGTACGATTTACTTGTTAATGTTATGCTATTCATTCTTAAATAAAATATTTGAACAATAAAAAAAAAAAGGTATGTTTGTCAATTTATTAAAATATCAGACCTTCAATTCAGCCTTTCATATTTATGCTGCATCAATGGAAAGCCTCGTTCTACAAGTGACAAGAGCTGTGTTTGCCTTTGAAGTTATGTTTGCACACATATCCATTATATATTGTAAAGTACATTAAGAGAGCTTTTACCTTTGCCCTTCATTAATGTTGCTTCTGCTGTGCTGCTCCAAACACAAAATATAATAATACAGCACAGTATGTGCTACTCGCTGCTAAATATATCTCAGGAGGCAGTGGCGTAAGTTCATATGAGGCGCCCGGAGGCAGATTGGATAGTGGTGCCCCCAAACAGCCCCCTCACAACCAAACCAACCACACTCAGCATTTATGGCTATCATATGTGCCATCTAATTGAGGATGGCATATATACACACATATATATATATATATATACAGTATATATACATACAGTATATATATATATATATATATAATGCTACTTAAATAAAAGTCAGCCAGTCTTACTGTAAATTTGGCAGCTGTGACAGAGTGGGATCCTTACTGCCTCCTTCCTCCCTCCCTCCGGGCAGCCTGTGCACCAGCCAATCAGGGTGCCGCAGGCTGCAGTGTCACATATCATTGGACGGCTGAGCCGTCGCTCATGTGTCCAGAGACTAGCTCTCTCTGCAGCAGGCACCTGACATGAGCTGTCAGTGTGCACTACTGCAATAGGGTAGGGAGGGCAGCCGCGCGGATCGGATACATTATAGAGATCCGATCCGTGTTGGTTGGCAGCCGCGATTGCGGCTCTATTGGTGTCTCCCCAGTGGAGGGTGACACCCGGATGCGCGCCGAACCCCCCTAGTGACGCCACTGTCACACACTGACATGAGCTGGTGCTGCTTCGGAAAGCTTGCGCTGCAGCACCAACTCATGTCCGTGTGTCTAAGCAGCGTTCAGCATCCTTCCACAGCAGGCTCATATAAGTGTGTGTCGGCATGGCACAGGCGTCCCTTTCAGAGCGGCGTGGGGTGTCCGTGGATTCTTGCTGCGGCGGCTGGGGTTTATTACTACTCCCTGCTCTCTGTGCCCCCCGTGATGGCTAACGCCCGGCGGCAAAAGTCTCCATTGCCTCCGGGAGTTACGCCACTGTCAGGAGGCAAATATACAGCAGCACCTCAGTGTCTAAAAGTATGGATACTTAAGCGGAAATATATTAGACCTACAGATGGAGCTGCTCTCATTGCACCCGCCAGCGTGACATATCTCTAGCTCTGGCAGACATTGGGGGGGGGGGGGCGTGGCTGGCGGACTACGACACTTCCGAGAAATGGCGGAGGGCATTAAGGTCCTTGTAATAGCCAAAACCATTGCTTGTGGCTTCCAATCATAGAATATGTGGACTGATGGATGTAATTCCTGTCCCTCCTCACATAGTGAAACCTTAAAATTACATATTTACTTAATTTAATATACTCCAGGGTGCTGTGATTTCAAAAGTTTGGGAACCACTGTACTAGACTAATGTTCATCCAACCATCCAACTGGTTGGTTGAATGGAATAAAAATCTGGTACTGAATGGCAGCAAATGTAATTTGCAATTCAGTAATTTGCTCCCAAAATCTTGACTGAATGTTTTTGTCCATTTTCCTTAGGTTTGCAATCAAATTGCTGATTTTCATTTGCCCCCATACAGTACCAGATTTTAAGTCCCGCCAATCAATTAGTTGGAAGGTTCTATAAAAGTCGGTCTATTGTGTGGCAAATATTAGACTTTAAAGCCTTTGTTTATTAAGTTGAGACTTTTTTTTTTTTGCAAAAAAGCAAAGAGTAGCGCTAGAAAGAAAATTTTAAATTGTGTATCAATTGGATATAAAGATCACAATTTAATATAGATTAGACACTTGAAAAAACATAGACACAATGAGGAACATTCGGTATACAGTATTGTTGTCATACTCTAGGTATAGGTCCCGCTTGTTCCAATAGTGCTCAGTCCTATTTTATAAATAGGGTTAGTGGAGGACTCCAGAATATAGCAATCTACTGAAGACAAAAAGAAAAAGTGTGTGAACCAAATCTCACTCGTGAGATGGGAACGAGGGCGCTTGATGAGGGTGGCTTTTACCCAGCTGCTGCTTTACAATGGGATGATCGACCTTTGATAAAGCTACCAGATGGAATGAAACACGTAAGGAGGACATTGCACCCCCCAACCTCCTCTTCCTGGATTGCAGACCATATTAACCCATCTTTGGACCTACTACCACCATTTACCAACATGGTTTAAACTGTTAACCATCTGCTGCCATTGGAGGTTAGAGGACTTACCATCATACAAAGGAACTGAGGTAGGAGTTGGTTATTTGTGCCATCTTGGGCCACTCCTGGAAAAATCGGCATCTTCTCTCTCCCTCCGAATGACCACTTGGGGACTCAACTTATCATCTAAGAGCTCTAAAAACCAGTATCTCCAGGACACTCCAATTCCACGGTTGGTGGGGACTATATTCATTGAATTCTAACTCATTATTTAATTTTAATTTCCTGCATTGCTGGCTATTCAGTCAGTATTTAGATTAACCAGTCTCGAAATTATTTTAAGCACTGCTTATTTTTGGGTTTTCCAATCCACTGAAGACTCTGACCAGGCATAGAACGGAAATTCACCGCTGGAGGATGTCACACACTGTACTGTATATTGTATTTAGCCTCTGCTATCACATACCCTCTCTGACCCCATAAATTACAGGCAAATCTGCATATGGACAGTAGCACAATATGTATCAGCTTCTAGATACATAGAACCAAATCTCAGTGGTGTAATAAATAAAATGGTGCACTGATCATTATATAAAATCTATATTTAATTTTATTCAACGTTAAGTGATTCTTAAGCAGAAAAAAAGCTCAAAATTATAATAGACTGGAATAAATGATTAACATGCAGCTGTTATATCTGACATTTCAGAAAATGATTGTTTGTCTCCTGCACATCACTAATGAGTTTGCAGGTCATGACTTACAAACAGACTTCACTCAGCGTAAGACATTTTGATAATGGTCTTGGATATGGTATGTTGCAATGAGATCATTTAGAGAATGAAAATCTATACTACTTTTAGCCATGTCATACCTTACTTACCTTGTCAACTAAAAAATAGTTTTATGGTGCATTTGCCTAATGTCTGAGCACATTATTGTAATCAGTCTAAATTTCCACCTCGCTCATGATGTCTTTAGTTATGTATTCAGCCAGAATATTCAAAGCAGATGGAATTCAGCAGAATATTAATAACCTTGGGAGCGGCGTACCTGACCACTCAAGTGATTATGTTATTGAGCGCAGGTTTGCACACACAGTAGTAATGTCAGATTCCTATCTTACTGATAGAGGGAGAATATGGTTTTACACACTGCATATGAAAAATGTCATAGTACAAACATTTGTGTCAAAATGTTCATTTTCAATATATGAACACATTAACAAGACAAGAAATATAGGGAGAAATGTAATGCCACCCGAGTTCAGGATAATGGCAGATCTTTTACTTTTTATTAAAGGGGCAATCACTTACAAGGCACAACCATGCCTTGTAAGTGATTACCCTTTTAAAAAAGTCAGAGTTCGAGCGGAATTCCGCCTACAGTATACCGTAGTAAACCGTTTGTTTACTAGAACAGCAAAAAGACTGTCAATCAATGACAGTGTGATGCTGGACTTTATTCTGTGATGGAGGACCCATTTGCAAAAGATCAGATTGGGAACTAAAAGTGGCCCTGGAAAAAAATTGTAAAAGTGGCTTCATGTGGGTGGCGGCATGGCACCGCAAGAGTAATTGGCTGAAGTACACACACCTTCAATACCCAGAAATAAATGCTACAATGCAAGAAGATGATACCGGTAAATACATATATATGTAAGAATACACAAGATGGTACGTGTGATAATCACCAATAAATGCAACAATGCAATAAGATGGCATCAAAGTAATGACCATTATTAATGCAACAATGCAAGAAGATGATACCGGAAAAGTAAAGTAAAGCTAACAACTCCTGACTTATCGGAGAGATGGAATTGAGCCGACCAGTTCAGGAGAGATCACAGCAGACTGACAGGCAGGCTGGAATGCAGTGTCTGCAACCAGGAACACAGTGAGGCACAGACAAGCAGGCACACAGGATGGTAGGTTCAAGGTACAGGAATCGGGAACACTCTGGAGCAGGAATCCCTACTGACAGAACTATAACCGGCGTCTGTTCCAAGCAGACGCTGGCCTTATATTCAAAAGTGCCACCCTGCGGCGTGTGACGTTATCCGCCGCCCCCGTGCCTCTTCGGGCCACTGTATCGGATGGAAGTTTGGGTCATTGCCTAGCAACGAACCCTACACTTCTACCCTGACTACCTGGCTACTGCCGGAAGAAGATGGCCGCCGCCTGCATTGTCCCCGTGTCTCTGGTGCTGTCACTGACAGCAGCGCTGCCGGAGAGGGGGGACACAAGCGGCGGCAGCGCACAATGCAGCTAACAACAAAGAAGTGGAGAGTGACACTAGGTCATACAGTAGTGCTAGTTCTAGGACAGGTGGCAAAACGTTCCCAATTATTCTGAGTGTAGCTGCAGCTGAGGAATTGTGCACCTCTGTATATATACAATAGTCTGGACTGGTGGCAACAAAAATTGACACCTTTTGGAGGTACAGCCGCACTCAATACAATAACTACAACGAGTCATATATATAAAAAAAATTTTTTAATATAAGTGGACTTCAAATAGACATAACCTAATTTGACGGAACATATTTCTGTATACATATAAAAAAAGTTTAAGCAACCAATGCTATCAATTTTCATAAATTCGTGAGGCTTACTGTATATGGCTTATATTCAAAGTCTCTTTAAGATCGATCATTAGTTGAGGCAATATTTATAAAGTCACTCTGTAGTTACCAGTCCCACTTGGTGATGTACAAATCTCCTCAACCATGCTATTGCTTTCCTGGGCACTATGTTATTCCCTCTTTTTTTGTGTGTAGTTCTCCCTTATGCCAGGGGTGTGTTTCCAGGCACTGTGATGTCAGCAATTCACAGGTCTCAGTAGTGTGGAGTCTGAGACTTAGCCAGTGTGGTTACCTCAGGTCATCAGAGGAAGCTGCTGAGAATGCGTATTGGAGCCTCACACAGTCCAGTGACTGCTGGTAACCACACTGGCTAAGTCTCCAACTCGACACTACCTGTGAATTGCTGACATCACAGTACCTGGAAGCACACCGCTGGCATAAGGTAAACTATGCACAGAAACAAAATATAACTCTCTCTGCACATAATACATCTGCCCCACCTGCAGTGCACATGGTTTTGTCCATTAAAGAAGGAGTTTGCTTTTGCAAACCAACCTGAATCACTCCCTGTGCGTGCTTGAAGCTCCCATTCTGCATGTGTGTGACCAGGACATGATATGTGGTACTTCAGCATCACACTGTCGCTGATGGATAGATCTGTATTTTTGGCACTTTTGGAATTATTTGCTCAAGTGCTGCCAACACTGCTGTTCTATTGTGGACACCTATGGAGGGCACTGGGGATATGGGCCTGATTCTGGTTCACTTGCAAAAGCAAATTCACTCTCTAATGGACAAAACCATGTGCACTGCAGGTGGTGTGGATGTAACATATGCAGAGAGAGTTAGATTTGGATGTTATTTTGTTTCTGTGCAGGGTAAATACTAGAGATGAGCGGGTCCGGATCCCCGAGATCCGACAGATCCGAATATCGGGGATCCGGGCCAGATCCGAGCCGGCTCGGGAGTTCCCGCCTGAATTCCGGACCAATAACGAGGCCGAACGTCATCATCGCGCTGTCGGATTCTCACGGGAGCTTATAAAAGACGCACGCGCGCCCCGCCATCTTCACTCCAATCTTGGAGAGGGAAGAGGGTGGTTGGGAAGCTCCGTGTGCTCCGTGCTGTGCTCTGTGCCATGTGCTCCGTGGCCTGACCTGTGCCCTCACTTGCCCTGTGCTGTGCTCCGTGCCATGTGCTCCGTGCTGTGCTGTGCTCCGTGACCTGCCCTGTGCCCTCACTGCCCTGTGCTGTGCTCCGTGACCTGCCCTGTGCCCTCACTGCCCTGTGCTGCGCTCCGTGACCTGCCCTGTGCCCTCACTGCCCTGTGCTGTGCTCCGTGACCTGCCCTGTGCCCTCACTGCCCTGTGTTGTAGACTTGAGAGTAAGTGACTGTTTATAGGCCTGAGCCCTGTAGTGTGATTTAACTAACTAGGTGCTGCAGTGCTCACACGCAGGGGCTGCAGTGTCCACTGTCCAGGGGCTGTCCTGTGGCCCGTGCCCTGTTGTGATTTATTTAGCCCTAAGCCCTGTGTTGTGATTTATTTAGCCCTGAACCCTGTGTTTTATTTGTGATTTAACTAACTAACTCAGTGCTGCAGTGCTCACACGCAGTGGCTGCAGTGCTGCTGAGTAGTACACTGTGTACAGGGGCAGCATTAATACAAGGGGCTGTGTCCAGTGTGACGGCCTATATCTTATCCATTGTCCAGTGTCACGAGTCACTCACGACATATATCCTGTGTCCTGTCCTGTGTGACGACTGACGACATATATCCTGTGTCCAGTGTGACGACATATATCCTGTGTCCAGTGTGACGACATATATCCAGTCTCCAGTGTGACGACATATATCCTGTGTCCAGCGTGACATATATCCATTGTCCAGTGTGACGACATATATCCTGTGTCCAGTGTGACGACATATATCCAGTCTCCAGTGTGACGACATATATCCTGTGTCCAGCGTAACATATATCCATTGTCCAGTGTGACGACATATATCCTGTGTCCAGTGTGACGACATATATCCTTTGTCCAGTGTGACGACATATATCCTGTGTCCAGTGTGACGACATATATCCTGTGTCCAGTGTGACGACATATATCCTGTGTCCAGTGTGACGACATATATCCTGTGTCCAGCGTGACATATATCCATTGTCCAGTGTGATGACATATATCCTGTGTCCAGTGTGATGACATATATCCTGTGTCCAGTGTGACATCTAACCATTGTGTGACGGCATATATCCAGTGTCCCGCGTGACATATATCCATTGTCCAGTGTACAGGAGCTGTGTCCAGGGGCGGTGTCCAGAGGCTGTGTCCAGTGTGACGGCTGTGTCCATTATCCAGGGGCTGTGTCCAGTGTGACGGCTGTGTCCAGTGTACAGGAGCTGTGTCCAGAGGCTGTGTCCATTGTCCAGGGGTTGTGTCCAGGGTGACAGGCTGTGTCCAGTGTCCAGGAGCAGTGTACAGGGGCTGTGTCCAGGGGCAGTGTCCAGTGTCCAAGGGGCTGTGTCCAGTGTGACAGGCTGTGTCCAGTGTAAAGTAAGAAATATAAATAAAAGTAATAAATAAAATAAAAACACATTTTTGGAGGATGATGGAGGAGGAAATAGTGGGAGTTCTGAAGCTGCTACCACCAGTCATGACAAGGCCGATACCTCTTTGTTTTTGCTGTTTGGAGCATTTCTCTTTTTTTTGGGATAGTTTATTAAACTGCCACCCTGTCTGCCCCTGCAGTGCCGCTCTGCCAGGTTGGAAGTGTAAGCTCCACATGTATGTGATGCCGACTGCTGTCGCTTAGCTTAGTCATCCAGCTACCTCGGTATACCCTTTTGGCCCAACTACAGTAAATGAAAACAATTTTGTAAGCTGTGAAGTGATCAAAATTGACTAGAAATGAGTGGAAACTAATGTTATTGAGGTTTATAATACTTTAGGGGCAAAAACAGGCCCAAATTCTGTTATTTTAGCCATTTTTAGCATTTTTTCATAAAAATCCAGATCCAAAACCAAAACCCACAAGGGTGGTTTTGCCAAAACCAATCCAGATCCAAAACACGAAGGGAGATCCAGATCCAAAACCAAAACCCGAAAAAGTGGCCGCCGCACATCTCTAGTAAATACTGGCTGCTTTATTTTTACACTGCAATATAGATATCAGTTTGAAGTACACCCCACACCCAAATCTAACGCTCTGTGCACATGTTACTTCTGCCCCCTGCAGTGCATATGGTTTTGTCCATTAGAGAGAGAATTTGCTTTTGTAAGTGAACCAGAATCAGGACCTTTTTGCAGTAATTAGTTTGGAGTGCTGCCATACTAATCGTAAATTTGTCATACACATTGGTTATTTGATACTATGCTGTCCTGTGTGGGATCACCTCCTACCAGAGGCGTCACTAGGGTTGGTGTCAGCCCCCTATATGGACCTTCTCCCATCAGGCAACGGGAGGAGTATGCAAAGTAGGAGAGGGTCATCATTTTGGGGATTGAGACATTGGATGGGAGAGGGTGCAGGGTAGGAGAGGGGCAGCAGATGAGAGGAGGACATATTGGGGAGAGGGACAGAGGAATGGGGGAGATGCTGGATGGGACATTTTGGGTATTGGGACACTAAATGGGAGAGGGATACAAAATGGTAAAGAGGCACAAGGTGAGAGGAGGGGATGCAGGATGTAAGTAGAACATATTGGGGAGGGGGACAGAGGAAGAGGGGGGAGTGAGACACATGGTAGGAGAGGGCACCAGGTAAGAGGAGGGGATTCAGGATGTGAGTAGGACATATTGGGGAGGGGGACAGAGGAAGAGGGGGGAGTGGGACACAGGGTAAGAGAGGGCACCAGGTAAAAGGATGTCAGTAGGACATATTGCGGATAGGACACTGGATGGGAGAGGGCACAGGGTGGGAGAGGTACATATTTGGGATAGAATATTGAATAGGAGAGGGCGTGGGGTGGGAGAGGGGTATTGGATGATGAGAGGACATTTTGGGAAAAGGGACAGAGAAAGGGGGGTGGTGGTTGGGAGAGGATGCAGGGTGAGAGGGGGGGGGGGGGTGAGAGAGGGCGTGCTTGGTGGTAGAGGGACAAATTGGGAATTGTGATTTAATATTAAAAACCTACCAGACTTTGATGGGCGCACCCCAGCGCTCAGCTCCAGTGGCGACAGGTACGGGAACCGTGTGCACTCCACGTGGCAGGCATGAGATCCTGTTGCATCTTAGTGCTTGGAGCCTGCTGGGGCAGCATGATCCTGAGACCGGCCCCCAGTGCAGCACACAGATCCAGCTGCGGCTGTGTGTGGGACCATGAAGGGTGCTGATTGCTGGCAGGCACATGCAGACTGAAGATGTGAGGGTAAATGCAGCTCTGTTTGGTGTCACCCAACTGAATACTGCACCGCTGAGGCTGTGGTGGTGCTGCTGAGGCTGTCCCTAGGCACATTTGTTGCTGCCCCTCGCCTTTTTTAAAATGTAAAACATGGGGGCGGGGCCATGGAGTAAAGATCAGATGCAGAGCTCTGACAGGCAGCTCTGCCCCATACAGAAAGACCCTCTGTTGCAGGACCTGGCAGCAGATACCTTCTAATTTCTTAGTCTTCCCCCATGACCCCCCCCCCCATTGCCCCACCACCCGTGATCCCCCCCCGCACAGTTTGCATACTCCCGTGACCCCCCCTCCCCTGATTCACGGACCCCTCCCACAATTCGTGGTCCCCCCCTTCCGTGAACCATGAGTGGTTGGGGGAGTGATGCAGTACAGCCCCCAGCAGTAGGAAGGCTTCACATACAAAACCAGCAATGATCCTCTCCTTCCTTACAGCCAGGGTGGCCAGTTAGACAGTCACCGAGCCAGCCTGCGCTGATTGTTAGGGACATAGGGTGCCAAAGTAACTGCAGCACTTGGTGTCACCCCATGGAGGTTGACACCCAGTGTGGTCCGCATCCCCCCGCATCCCCCTAGTAACGCCACTGCCTCCTACTCTATGACAATCCAAGACAGACAATTAAAAAGCAACCAAACCAGTCATTTTTCAGTGCAGAACAAGTACATTTCGTGCATTATAAAGTTGGTTTTGTAAAATACAGTTTAAAGAATAAATGTTTTTGATAAAAGCTACTTGTGCATAGAAAATCATATGAATAATTGTAGAACGTACATTCATCCAGAAATGAAATATAGAGGCCTCATACAGATAGTATTTTGCTAGTCACAGGATAAATCAAGAAACATTGCCCTTGCTCTGATTACATTCTAACTCTAAATACATCTTTATAAATTGCATCTTTATTTTTAAAGTATTATATGATTTTCTTCCAATTTTACACTTCATAGGATTGAGTTACTGAACAAAGGGTCTGCACAGAGTAAAATAGCTTCCAATCATTTTTCTGGCAGTCTTTTCTGGAGAATTTGATTACACTTATCTATTATAATGGTAAAAAGGCTTGCCAATGGTATAATAAAATGTGGCTTATATAATATTTTAATACAAAAGCATTGATTTTTAAAGTAAAAAAAAACAAACAAAAAACATTTAAATAGGCCAACGCAAACATTATAATATTCCTGTACTAGGCAGTTATAAAAGTTATAGGACATATTTTATTTTTTAGGATCCATGTCAGGATCTTCTGGATTGAATTGAATGAACACATTGAAGCTAAATCGGGATTGACCATATGCCTATTTATAGACTGGGTCTAACATGAATTTCCAATGTGGATGCTCAGAAAGTGGTTGCACATTATTTATGGGGGAAGTATGTACTTATATTGCTATATCTACATTCCAACTGGAGGGACAGAACTGAGTTGTGATTTGAGATGTACAGATGGAGCCAGCTTTATCTTTGCCCGGCGCTCGCCAGAGACTCCTCTCTGGCGCGCTCCGGCGATAGACACTGGGACGCGCACGCGTCCCATTATCACGGCGGCTGGGCAGCATCTCCCTGCCCGTCCCCACTTCAGGGAGATGCTGCCCAGTTCAGGGTAGGGGGGGGTCAGGGCGGCAAGGGGGACCAGTGGCGACGGCGGGGAGGCAGCGGGGACCCCCCGGCAAGCTCTGTTGCCACGGGGCACACGAGCATCTCATGTGTGCCCGCCCCTGGCTGTAGCTGGCCGCTGGTGGGGGATGGCGATAGCCAGCTTCATCTGTATGGTTCAATTCTCCAGAATTCAGATTTAATCTGAAATTGTGTAGATCTGCATAGAACCAAAACCTGGTACAGATCCCCAGAGGAGTACTGATCCAGACAAAGGGGGTTATTTTGATTCACTCGGAAAGGCATTATCACTCTCTAATGGACAAAACCATGTGCACTGCAGGTGGGGCAGATATAACATGTGCAGAGATTAGATTTGTGTGTTTTATTGTTTCTGTACAGGGTAAATACTGGCTGCTTTATTTTTACACTGCAATAGCAGTTTGAAGTACACCCCACACCCAAATCTAACTCTTTGCACATATAACATCAGCCCCACCTGCAGTACATATGATTTTGTCCATAATAGAGTGATTATGCCTTCCGAGTGAATCAGAATAGCCAACTAAGTCTCTGTTTGAAACTTTCCATGGTTTGGAATTCAGTTTTTAGATTCAAATTTAAGGTTTTAGATTGCAAAAATGTTTGATTTATGATTTTAGTTGTTTTTATCAGTTATATTTTTATCCACACCAAAAACCCAGTCTGAACCAATATACTTGAGGGTGGTTTTGCCACAACCAAAACATGATGAATTACTGTAGAAACAAAACGAAAATACATCTGTCCATGTACATCTCAAGTTGGAATGGTGCATATTAAAATAGGTTAGGCAAGATCAAGTGAGAGAGTTTTCATACAAATATTTATTTATTATTATTATTATTATTATTAGCAGTTATTTATATAGCGCACACATATTCCGCTACGCTGTACAGAGAATAATATGGGCTATCTTGGCCTGGACATAGCTAAAATATACCTTTTGTTGGCTATATCTATTGCACCTAGTATTAGGACAGGTGCAAATGCTCACCAATGATTATTACTTATAAAAAAACCAGACGCAACTGCGATGTGGGGACAATACGAAATGTCTACAACTTCGGATATGGTGAATATTTCTGACCACACTCGTTAAGAAGATCTAAGTAAGACATGAGGATGCAAAATATAAAAAAAAGGAGATACAGTACTGTAATAGAGTGGAAACAAGAACACAAAGGCAGTGGGGAGGGGGGCAGGACAACTATGGACATCAAGCAAACAGTTAAAAAAAATCACAGGGAGGGGGAAGAACTTCAGGAAGAAGAGTTTGAAGAGAGGAGCATCCTTACCTTCTTATTAGTAAACTTACCTCATAGATTAAGGGATCCCTAGTCTCAAAATGGAATTGAGATTTAGAGATAAAATTTGAAAATAGAGGAAGAGAGCAAGTTTTCCAGTGTTGAGCAATAGTAGTCTATTAGCGGATTTGAGAATATGGCCCAAAACATAACAAGCTAATTTACAAACTGTGTTAGATCTTTCTTTGGCCCTTTTGCATTGGTATCTTAAGTGTGACGTTAGACCCAAAACATCTTGAAGGAAGGTAAACATGTCCATTCAGAAGGGATGTACACGCTTCTTTAAAAAAATGTAGGAACAATTTATGTCCAACTCTACATTAGTTCTATATTTATATTTGATAGTAACACAAGGGGGTAAATTTTATTAGAATGAGGGGGTTATCTAATACATTTAGGGGGTATTCAATCCTGGTTCACGATTGTTGATATGTCCCAACAGTCATTCTTGGACCGCTCGACTGATATTCGGCAGGCAGGATTCAAACCATGATGGCTTTTTCTTATTGAATTTATCTTTATTGCTTTTTGGAAAGTACAGATGGAGCCGGGCTCCCTCTTGCTGGCGAATCGCCAGACTGTCTCTGCTGGCGATCCGCCAGCAGGAGGCGCTTCATCTGGCTCCATCTGACTGAGACGCGCGTGCGTCTCACACGCACGTGCGTCTCAGTTTCCGGGCGACGGGGCGACGGGAACCCTGTTCATCTCCGATTCAGGGAGACGGACAGGGTTAGGGGAGGCGGCGGGGGGGAGCGGGGAGGCGGTAGGGACCCCGGGTGACCGCCGGCAAGCCGGCGGGGACCCGGGGGAAGTGCCGTTGGAAGGGGACGCGCGCGCATCTCGTGCGCAGGCCACACCTTTCGCAGAGCAGATGGCGGCTGGCGGGGGATGGCGGCTGGCGATTCTGCCACCATCCCCTGCAAAGACCAGGCCGGCTCCATCTGTATTTAGTTGTTAATGATTCAAGCACATTCTTTATTGTTTCCCATATTTCCTCTGCATTCTTCCCCTCAAATAACGCTTCCCACTCAATTTCTTTTAAAAATTATCTGAATAATTCAAAGTTAGCTTTTCTAAAATGTAATATTTCAGCTGGTCCTGTATGTTGAAGTTTGCAGAAGTTGATTTCCAGTGAGACCATGTTGTGGTCACTGTTCCCTAGGTGTTCTATTACTTTAGTATTTGAAACTAGATCTATGTTGTTTGTTAATACTAAATCCAATAGTGCCTCCTTTCGAGTTGTTTTTTTTCTGACTTACATATCTCATTTGTCCAATCAATGTCTGGATAGTTAAAATCCCCCATAATTAGTACCTGCCCCAGATTTTTTGATTTGGTTTAACAGTAGAGACTCATCCCTTTCATTAACATTCGGTGGTCTGTAGCATACCCCTATCAAAATTTTATTTTTAGGTTTTTATGTTATTTTGGTTATTTCTTACATAAAGGCACCCCCCCCTTGCTATTTTCTCTGTCTTTTCTGAAGAGGGTATATCCTTCCATGTTTAAAGCCCAATTATGCGACTCATTGCACCAAGTTTCTGTTATACCAATTCTATCATACTCGTCCCTTTTGGCAACAGCTTCCAGTTCCCAAATTTTTCCTGTCAAGCATCGCGCATTAGCCGGCAATCATTTCAGTTTACTTTTACTGTTATTTATTTTCATTAAGGTGTGATTGTTTTCTTGATGTGCTGCAGGTTTCTTGGTAAATCTAATTTTTCTCCCCAACCCCCTTCTCCAACCTCCAGTCTCTTACCCGTTCCTCACTACTCTGTCTTTCATGCCCATAGTTTCTGTTTGTATCCCCCCTATGCCCAGTTTAAAGACTCCGCCAACCTTCTAACCATCCTGCCTCCCAGCATCGCCGTCCCCTTTCCATTCAGATGCAATCCATCAGTGCTGTATAGATGGCATCTGTTTGGAAAGTCTGACCAGTGCTCTAGGAACCAGAACCACTCTTTCCTACACCATCCCTTTAGCCAGGCATTAAGCTCCATGAGTTCCCTCTGTCTCCCTAGATTAGCACTTGGCACAGGTAATATTTCTGAGAAAATTACCTTGGATGTCCTTGCTTTTAACTTACATCCTAATTCCCTGAAATAGTTTTTAAGGACACCCCACCTGCCACTAACTTGGTCATTTGTGACTCCCGGTAGCAGATTGTCCTGTCTGTCTTATGGATGATAGAATCCCCTACCACCACCTAGTATGGCTCTTCAGCTTGAGCCATTTGTGATCTTAAAGTTCCCACTTTAATTACTTTTACAGCATTTACCAGAAGTTAATTGATTAATTTAAATTCAGAAAAGCCTTGACATAAATGAATGAATTCAGGTAGTCCAAGATACTGCATTGAGACAAATGGGACTTCTATTGAAGATGTGATGTTGCCCATAGCAACCAATCTATTATTGTCTTGAAGGTACTAAATAAATAAGAAGAATCTGATAAATAAATAAGAAGAACACCCCATCTTCAACAGAACTCCCATATTAGTACATTTACCCTGTAGAATCTGGTGTTCATGCCAAATGAAATTTTGAAGAGAAGTAAAGTAATTATTAAATCTTATTAAGCCACTTTATAAATACATTATACACCAGACTGTTTTGCAGGGCCCCTTGAAACGGAATGTCCTCATTTTACACATAGAGATTTCTGGAAGCTTGCATGTAAGCCATTAATGTTTTGTTTGCAACTTTTAAATTCTGCCAAGTTGGCCCTGAAGCAAACCTAGGAATACATGGTCCAGGGTTACCGAGCACAGCTGTGAGTCTGGTGGAAGAGAGGCAAATACCATTTTATCCAGTAAATCATTGGTAAGCCAACTAGATTAGTTTTCTTATTAATTTTTAGTAAAGGTTTTTTTTATGTTGTTGTTGTTACTGGAACAGAAATAGTGTACACAGTATGTAATGAAAGGACAAGGATTGTTTTAAACCCTAGGAGATAAATATTAGTGTTTATTATTAATGTAGAATTTATTTCTTTGAGGATTATTTGTATATTGAGTTTCCTTTGAATTGGAAGATTTTTACCTCATAGAATTAAAAAGTACCATAAATATTTGTCGAGTTAATACATCTTAATGTAATACTTTTAATGATAATGACATTGGGGACCACTTAACCCTGTAAATCACAAATTTTCTTGTTCAATATGAGAAAATATAAAACATTTTCAGTGGAAAAACATATTGTAATTTGGATTGTGAGGTGTGTGTACATGTGGTAGGGAATATAGATTGTAAGCTCCACTGGTGCAGGGACTGATGTGAATGTTCAAATATTCTCTGTAAAGCGCTGCGGACTATGTGTGCGCTATATAAGAAACTGTTAATAAATAAATAAATTGTGATAAGGGGACAAGTGTATAAAATCTTGGAGAGAAATAAAATGTAGAAATATAAAATATTAACCAATCAGATACTAAGAGGGAAATTTACAGTAAATGCACACAAACACTGGTACAGAGCAAATCATACTAATAACCTGCAAATAATTAATGACTGTTTGCAACAAGCAGTACCCAGAAAATTGCACCCCCCTTATGTTAAAAGGCAGGAGCCACCACTGGTAACCTGTAATACAGAGCATGGTTATTACTGCAGTCAGAGGTAGGAGCTGATTGGCTTGTGGTTTATCACTCTCCATTTTATCACTTTTTGAAGCTTAGTACATCTGGCCCTGGGTAGCATGCTCTGAAAAGTGATAGTTTGTTAATTGCATCCGGTTTCTGTCCTCATTTTTAATATAGAGCTGAGATGCAGCATACTGTATGTGTTAATTAACATGGAAACACATTGAAGATAACTATTTATTAAAATTTAATTGCACGTTACAAAATGTTGGTAACTGCTCCTAGTCTTCAGGGACAATTCTATACTCTATAATTCTTTTTTGTTTTTCTAGAAATGTCCCTGCTGGCTTTTATACTTGTATTCACTTCTGCCCTTCCATTTCTGTGGCTGTGAATGTCTGACCTGGGGTTTTTCTTATGGATATTTAATTGAAATGTTAAAAAGACTTTCATGGTTATTTTATGCAAGGCAAGATCCGTCCTGCTTGGGATTTTGACTGTGGACACAGGCAATGAATCCACTAGGCTACAGGAGGAGACTCAAGGGGGTAAATTGACTAAGATGCAAGTTCTTTTTAAGATGGGATGTTGCCCATAGCAACCATTTAGATTCTAAGTCTTATTTAATTAGCACCTTCTAGGAGATAATAGTTAGAATCTGATTGGTTGCTATGGGCAACACCCCATCTTCAATAGAACTCCCTTCTTAGTAAATTGACCACAATTAGAATTGGCAAGGGGTTTGTCCTTGCTTAATTTAAAATTTAAGTGTAAAAAAAAGAAACATTCCAGTATCTGTGCACTACATGGAGCATCAACCTGCGTTTTCCCTGCATGCAAATAAATAAATACATGTGTACCTGATTGCAAAGCAATCTAGAAGGTGGTAAGTAAGCAATCTAGAAGGTGCTAAAAAAATACGAAGTAAGCTCACTGGTTGCTATTGGGAACATCACATTTTTATTAGAACTACCATCTTAGTAAATGGCTAGCCAGATTTAGATACATCCTTGCTGTGATCAGGGGCGTAGTGCCAATATTTACGCCCCCCCCCCCCCCCCCCCCCCGCCGGATAATTTTGGCACCTCCCCTCCTTAAATTTAGCGCTGGCCCCCCCATTCTTACCATGACTCCCCCGCCGCGTCTGTATTCCGCCGGGAGTCGGGACCGCATATCTACTAATCTGCGTCCCGGTGCCTGGCTCCTTGAGTCAAATGTCCATTACAAATTGTCCGCCTCCTTACAGCAGACCGTTTGTAAGGATGCTAGAGGAGGCCATCACTGCCTTCTCTAGCATCTTAAAAAACGGTCTGCTCTAAGGAGGCGGAAATTTTGTAATGGACATTTGACTCATAAGGAGCCGGGCGCCGGGATGCAGATTAGTAGATATGTGGTCCCGACTCCCGGCGGAATACAGACGCGGTGGGAGAGACAGCGGCCGGGGCACAGTAAGGAGAGGGGTGGAGGGCAGTGGCCGGTGCCAGCATCCGGCGCCCACGCAGCCCCTGCTCCCCCAAGCAGCAGCGGGGTCTGCCTTACGCTATCTACGCCACTGGCTGTGATGGGTACGCAGCAAGGGCATCGTGGAGTGTGGGTGCATATTCACAATCTCATTATGCCATAGACTTTAATGGGATCCCACATTTCATTCACTGCAATGGATCCCAGGTGTGATACAAAACTTTGTGGCATGCCTCAATGTGTTCACATAGCGTTCCTGCTAAAGCAAACTGTAATACACAAAAGAAAACCGAAGGCTGATTAAGCTTGAGGTGACATAAACCACTGAAGGAGTCTGAGCTGCCTGCACTTTAGGTGGTGTTTTTGCTAGGGGTTATGATGATCAGTGTTAGCCAATTAGGCAGCAGGGGAGGAGTTCCTAGAGTTAGGAATAGTCAGGAAGTCAGGTGATCTTTCTCTGGTCTGGATTTCCCCTCCCTCCCTATTTTTCGGTAAAGAACGGTCCTTGTTCAAATGGAAATTGTATGAGGATAGTGGGGTGCGCTCTCCCAACATTGATATGTCGCTAGCCCATGCCCCTTGGACAGGGGATGGGCTGCACCATCCGCACAGGTGGATTGCGAGGGGAGAGTTGAACACCAATGTTGTGTGAACGGTGTGATGTGATCTTACCCCTCTCTTTCTCTATGACCGTTCTTTAGGGCCGCCACCCTTTTATAGATCAGTTATATATAATTGTCAATTAATAAATTTGACATTCATACAGTATTTGAAACACCAGCACGCGTGTCTGTCTCGTTATTTTAGTGTTAAGTTATATAAGGTTTAGATAAGTTATTAAAGTGTGGGGCATAAAGATTGCCGATGGTGAGTTTATGCAAACGGCAATGACTGAAACCAAATTACGGCAGGAGCTGGATGACAGCTGGATGCCCGGCTGAATTGGTGGAACTGGAATTACACAGCAGGCAGTACTGGTGACACTTGAGGTGTACACTGGGTTAGCAGCAATGGGCTGAATACCAAGCAGACAGGACTGACAGCTCTTGGACTGGACATCGGGCTGGAACCAGTGGTCTTGGCACTGGCAGGTACCAGTGGTTCTGTGACTGGACACTGGGCTGAAACTAGTGATTCAAGATTCTGGCAGGGACCAATGACTGGAGAGCAGGCTTGTACCAGTGGGTCTGGACACTGGCTGGCTCCAGTGGTACTGGACTCTGGCTGGGACCAGAGATACTGTTGTTCTGGATGTTGTTTAGGGTACAAAAGCACCATGGCTCTGAAAGCTGCACAGGGTACAATGATACAGTGTCTTTGGATATTGCAGAGCTTGTATAGAAACAAAGTAGTTCCAGACAACTGGAAATTAAGGACAGTGGTGTTGGAAGAGGGTATAAGGCTAGAAGTAAAGGGAATGTTAACACAGAATCATATGTTTGCATGCTGTAGATTTGGAGGTTAATTGCATGTGTGGAAGACTGATGAAAGCATTTAACCAGCTACTGATCACAAAGACTGGAAGGATACCCGTCAATCTAAGAAGCAGATACTTATATAAAGCTGTAAATAAATACTGCAAACTAAAAACGGTACTTGTTTCCTAGCACAGCGCCCATCGCATCGCATACCATAAGGCATATGATGATATGCGATGCGATGCGATGTTACACAATTTTAAATTGTATACCATCGAATTGTATGCCATTGTATGGCATATACAATGGTATATGATTTTGAATTGTATAAGCACCCTAATGGGTGTTTTCAATGTTAAATGTTCCCCCTATAAGATAAATAATTGTATAAGCACCGTAATAGGTGCTTACAATGTTAAAAGCACCCCCACGCCACCCGTACTATCAATGCCAACCCGTAGCGTGGCAAGTGCAGCGAGCCCACGAGGGGCGGCGTTATGCGTCCTCCGACCTTTTCATACCCCCACTATCCACTTCGCGTGGAGTAGATTTTATATAGTGTGGCGAGCGCAGCGAGCCACCGAGCCCGAATCGTGGCGAGGGGACGCTGAATACATGTGAAGTAATGCGCATCCCCTCACGGGGACCGCTGCGCTCGTCACGCTTCGGGCTTGGTGGCTCGCTGCGCTCGCCACACTATATAAAATCAACTCCACACCGACGTGGATAGTGGGGGTATGAAAAGGTCGGAGGACGCGTACCGCCACCCCTCGCCGGCTCGCTGTGCTCGCCGGGCTCGCTGTGCTCGTTGCCGTGGATAGTGGCGGTGGCGTAGGGGTGCATTTAACATTGTAAGCACCTATTAAGGTGCTTATACAATTAAAAATCGTATAGAGGGACCATTTAACATTGAAAAAACCCATTAGGGTGCTTATACAATTTAAAATTGCATCGCATTGCATTGTATGCCATTGTATGCCATATACAATGGTATACAATTTAAAATTGAATACAATGCCATACAACTGAATATCGTGCTAGGAAACAAGTACCCTAAAAACTTATATACTCATTAGCTCTCTAGTTTGTGAACTATGCTGTACAACGCAGTGAGACTGGAAGCAGGGGTACTTATATATTATCTGGGCTCCCATGTTAAATGCCCCCCATTTTTTCATACCCCTACTATCCAACTACGCATGGAGTTGATTTTATATAGTGTGGCGAGCGCAGCGAGCCACCGTGCCCGAAGCGTGGCGAGCGCAGCGACCCCCACAACGGGGCGCGGTCTCATAAGAAAAACGGGAGCCCAGATATTACATAAGTACCAAAGCAGGTATGTTATAACTTGGAACATAGACTAGCTAAGTAGATCTCTAGAACTTTTGGTAGGAAAGCTTCGCAGGCAGCAAACCCAGCAATGCAGAAAGCTGTGGAAAATTGAGAACTGTGGTCATTAATACTAGGAAAACAAATATACTGTAGCTTCCTGTAAGTAGACACCTAGTAATCTAGATGAGACTTATACCATGTTCTCATTGCCTCCCCTGCAAAAACCCGGGTTTTTGTTGCCGGGTTTTTGGCAGGGCATAGAGCATCTCAACTCTAAGACCCCGTTCTTACTGCACCTTAGACCCGGGAAATTCCCGTGTCTGACCCGTTCACACTGCTTCCCCTGGTCTGCCCTGCTAACAAGTGTGTGAATATAATAGCAGCTTTGATTGGCTGTTGAAAAAGTAGCTTTGATTTTTTTTATTGGCTGGCTGAAGATGATCTCATTTAGGGGTTTATTCTAGTTCATTCTTTCTGACAAAATCCTTCTTAGATGGGCAAAACCATGTGCACTGCAGGTGGGGCAGGTGCTACTTGTGCAGAGAGAATTAGATTTGGGTGGGGTTTTACTTAAAAGTGAGATCTATATTGCAGTGTAAAAATAAAGCAGTCAGTATTTTCCCTGCACAGAAACAAAATTACTCACCCAAATCTAATTCTCTCTGCACATGTTACATCTGCCCCCCCTGCAATGCACATGGTTTTGTCCATCTAAGAAGGATTTTGTCAGAAAGAATGAACCAAAATAAGGCCCTTAAAGAGGCCTTTTTTTTCCAAGAACACTCCATTGCTGGATCATGGCTGACGAGATACTAGCTTGGAGTCCCTGATGTTTTCGACTATGCTGTTTCATGCAGCAAATGAGAGCTTGCTGCAGCTGCTAACATTGTGCTACCTTGCACAGTGTACTTTGAAGAGGAGGAAAGGGCAATTTCTTGCTGAGAGAGAGTGGTCACCTTCATTATGTGCGCAGGAGAAGAGCTTTCTCCATTCTCCTCTACACAGCATTAAATGGACGTCACCTGATTTCATCCCCCAATGAGCTTGATTTTTTGCATCTTGTCTGGAAAACCCGTGTCTGTGCTGTTCAGACTGCCGTACACCACTGTATTACCTAGGAAAAACCCTGCAAAAAACCTGTGTGTAATTCCCGGGGCATAGCACCCGGGAATTTCACAAAGACTCGTTCACACAGAGACGCGGCACGGAAAATAAATGCTCGCCCTGCCAAATACCCGGGTTTTTCAGGCAATGAAAACGGGGTATTATTGCTTTGGCCCAGAATGAATGACCAGAGCAGGCTTAGATATGAGTTTCAGGCCTCTGATTTGCTGACTGTGTCACCTGAGGGAAAGAACATTATGGGGGTACTCAATCCCAGGTCATGGCTGTCAGTACGTCCCAACAGCCGTGACCCTGGTCCAATCGGCAAAAAGGGGGGGTGTCCACGTAAACAGCCTTGGATTGTCGAGCTACGGTGGTGATCGTGACTATTCACGGCCGTTCTCGGCAAAACGCATCCGATTGCTTTTAAAGTTAGGCAGTCTGGAAAGACAGCATTGAATAGGCAACCGCCGCTATTTCCCCCTATGGAAATAGCGGCGGGGATTGAATATCCCCCTATCTCTGTAGGGAGTGCAGTCAACTTACATGTTCCAAGATGGCAATATTTGTGCATCTGCTTACAAAACAAGGTAAGCAGAAAACCTGAACTGCAGCACAGGTAAGTGAAAAATCACTTATCACATGAAAATGGGATTGTCTAGGGACCTGTCAGGATGGCCATAGGAAGGAAGTAGGCTGATCTAGAGGAGCAGATTCTGACCATGCAGTGGCTGAAAAAACATGTTTTATACATTTCTTTATTCAGTATGTATAGTTTACTAGATTGTACTTTATGGAAGAATAATGATAAAAGCATTTTGCCCCTTTAAATGTAGATATTTTAACATTATCCTTCTTTACACTAGAACATTGGTGTTTATCTTTTCCCTGGGGGTCATGACTGTAGAAGGGGGGCTTCCACTGGCTATGTAAATGGGTCCCACTCCCTGCTGCTGGAAGGAAGCCAGCTCTCTGCCTATCGCAGCCCGGACTTGCAGTCCCGGAGGGTGGAACTGCCTTTACTGTTATTGATTGACAGGTAGAACATTCAATAGGAAGTCACTGACAGTCACATTGAAGCCAATGCTCACAGACTGCATCTGGCTTCACTAATGCTGAGCTGGGTGGCCCCGATTTTACTTGGGAAAAGGAGGGGGGGGGGGTAGTCTTACTGAGCAGCCCACAGGCAAAATCCGCTATCATGACCACCTTCGGAAAATGCATCCGTACTTAGAATTGTTGCTAGGATTAAGGCATATTACATTATCACATTATCACACCTACAGGTTGATGTATTGAACAGTGAAAAGAGTGGAGAAATAGCCCAGTGAAGAAGCTTCCCATAGCAACCAATCATAATCTCAATGCTGGTTGGTTGCTATGATCAAAATCTCCACTGTTTCATCTCTCTGCTCTTTTCACTGCTTGGTACTGTACAGTACATCAAATGCCATATCTTATCTGAGCATCAAAAGAAGGAGGTAAACTGTGGCAGGGTAATGAATGACAGCTTACTCCTGATTAATGAAGTGCCATGGAATCCAATAGTAGGTTGTTGCCATTTCTAGACTTTTATAGTCTTCTTTATCATCTTTTTCTAGACCTTTATAGTCTCCTTAATCAACTTTTAGGGGGTTTATTGACTAAACAGTACATTTTCAAAGCTGCGGATCAATGGCAGTGTGCCAGCAAATACTTCTATGTGCAAAATCAGGTGCTCAATGCTCACCCCCACTCTCTGCACATGTCAAATACAGGATTTGCTTTAGCAGATTATTACATATATTTCCACTTATCTTTAGATATCTAAAATGTACACAGACTTAAAGCCAATTCAAGGTGCAGGGAGAAGAATATTATAGACTTATAAATTATCAAAATGACTATTAAATCTTCAGATGTAAAATATACCAGTTATTATAAGTAATACTTTATTTGTGATGAATGTTAGTTCAAGACACCTGGGCATTAAACATTTTCATGACTAATATTAAATTAACTAAACAATGATTTAATACTTATGTACTATGATCAAGAGTAATTAAAATATGTTTAATTTGTGGACCCATTAGACAAATGAAGAAATCAATACTGTATGAAGATTTTTTTAATTGATTCTGTGAGATGTTTGCGCATCCATGTCCTGTCCCCTTCCGGCGGATCACCATCAGTCAGAACCCTGCGGATGGCAGTGTGGCGGCAAAGCTGAGCGACCTCATCTGTAGAAGGGAGTTCGGTACTTGTGTATTATCTAGGCGCCCAATATAAGGCATGCGATGCGACCCAATTTGAGGCTTTCCTGGGCAGAGAATACAATATTAATATCGCATTGCATGCCATTATAATGGCATGTGATGCAACGCGATTATACCCGATATTACATTGTACAGGCACCCTGTTGCCTGATTCCAATGTTAAATGCACCCCCAGACCCGATTTTTTATTGTACACCCACCCTGATGGGTGATCACTATGTGAAATGCCCCCCCCCATTGTTAACGCCACCCCAGTATCAACGCCACCCCGAAGCGTGGCGAGCGCGGCGGTACGCGTCCTCTGACCTTTTCATACCCCCACTATCCATGTCAGCATGGAGTTAATTCTATATAGTGTGGCGAGCGCAACTATATAAAATCAACTCCACGCTGACGTGGATAGTGGGGGTATGAAAAGGTTGGCGTTGATAGTGGGGTGGCGTTAACAATGGGGGGGTCATTTAACATAGTAATTACCCATCAGGGTGGGTGTACAATAAAAAATCGGGTCTGGGGAGGGGGCATTTAACATAGGAATCAGGCATCTGGGTGCCTGTATAATTAAAAATCGGGTCCAATCGCATCGCATGCGATATGATTGCATGCGATGCGATGTACGGGCTGCCCCCAGATACTTTTACAGTACTCCCGACTCCTTCTCAGTGATACAAGCAAGGTGCTGCATGTTAATGTCACACTACAGCACATGGTTCCTGTCAATGCAGAGGAGCCTGATTTTTGGTATCACTCTTTGGAAGGATGACACTGACTTGGGTGAGACTGTATACTGACCTGCAAGCTACTCAGAGAACCATTTGATAGCAGCTGGAGTTGTTGCACCAAGGATAGACCTGATTCAAAATGTGTCAATATTTTTAATTGAGGGCAGTACAAAGATGGAAACATTAAGCAATAAAATTAACAAGGTTTTGTAAAGAATACGGAGGTGATTAGAGGGAACGGTGGCCAGAAATTTCAGATGTACAATTAAAAAACTCCTTAAAATTTGGAACTCAATTTAATAATAGTGGATAAGGATTGTTATACATTTTTGGATGAGACTTCAGGCAATAACATGTTTAGGGAAGACATAATATATAGGAAATCTTGTTTAACAACAAAATTGTAAGCATAAAAGCTTTTACAAACAATATACAGTATTACTAAAACAAATAAGGGCAGCAAAGCAAAGTCCAAACATTATGGATGATTTTAATTACCCAGGTATGCTTATTAAATGTGCATTTTTTTATCAGTGTTTATAAAGGAAACAGTGCCAGGAAACATGTTAGGCTGCAATTATCCATGTACGCTTAGATATTATTGGTCTATTTCAGGGCAAAGAAGAACCAAACAAAAGAAAGCTCAACTAAACATGATTAAAAGAGATATTGGAAACGACATACTGTAAATGATTTCCAACAACATAGGCTTATAGTGTTGTATCTCACTATAGAAACCCAAAATAAAACCCAGGAAATGATATATCAGTGCGTCTGACATCAGTGATGAATAAAGAAGGATTTCTGAGATAACCACCATAAATGTGTCAGTGAAAATAAATTATAAAATCTCAAAACAGTTTCTTTAAGGGACCTTTCAGACCAAATGAATCAGTTTCAAGGGAACCTTGGCTCTGTAGTTGTCATGTGATGTATTGAATTTGCAAAAACCGTATCACCGATACAAACCTGGGTGCCAGCAAACACAGCCTCCGCCACGGATGGCACATGTGCCAGGGTTTGCCAATCCCTAATCTAATAAAGGTGTTCATAATAAGCTTCATACTGGACACCCTTAACTAGGGTTGGATAAACTGCAAAGCAGTGTACAGTAGGTGTCTGCTTAGGACTGCTGGGTCCTAGACACCATGCAAATTGCACAGCGGGTGATTATCAGATTATAAATCCTGCAATTTTTTCTAAATGCATGGTGGTCGCAAGCTGATTGACAGGAAGTTGGCGTGGGGTGTTGGAAACCGGACAATTTGTGGGAGCGTTAACAAAAACGCAGGCATTTCTTTCAAAATGCTGGGAGTGTCACAGAAAATGCTAGGTGTGTCTGAGCGCTTTAGAAGAGGTTGTGTGACATCACCTCCAGGCCAGATATGCCTTTATCTATAACGCCGCTGAGTAAGTCTTGGAATGTGCAGTGCCTATGATGAGTTGTGGCCAATGTAAAAATCATTTGAGCCTGTTACAATGGGTTTTGGGCATTTTGGTAAGGCTGCAAATGGATGTGTAGGCATACACATCCAAACGCACATGGTGCACATTAATTCGCAAGCTGAGATTTTACTCTAGCAGGGCAGTGGTTTAACTAAACACTGGTCACAGTGAAATTGCGGCCGTGTGTTCAGATCTAAATCAGGCCCTGCCTCCTCCTTGCCTCTATTGTCCCGTTCTTTTTAGATAGTTGTGACGTGCACAAAAATGACGGCATATTTGTCTATTTACACTGAAAGAGTCATCAGGGGAGGTCTGTGCTCTGCTGTCACAATCCCGTAATAGAAAAATTGTAAATGGCAAAAGATGCAATTCAGAGTAGCGTAAAGGTGCCCATACATCAGCGGGGGCAAACCTGCTATCTGCCGACCCATCTGAAAAGCCAATCTGCCAACAGGATGTGACGACCGAGGCAATAGATAATAGCTGATAGTTAGGAGAAATGGGGGTTAGTGGATAAACTAGGAAATAGGCACAATATGGAAAGTTTAGGAAACAATCAGCCATTTATTCATTTTTGTAAAATTAATTTTTACTGTAGATTGGAGTTGCCAAGACAACATAGGATGCAACTCCTGCTCCTTAGAAATGTATTTATTTACAGTTTCTTATATAGTGCAGCATATTCCATCGCGCTTTACAATTGGAAAAATGATTATATTCACCACCCTCCAGTGTAGATTGCATCCTCTTTGGTCCAAAGTAGGGTTAAAAATAAAAATGCAAATACCTGGCTCCAGCGGACCTTGAGGAGCTGCTTGCATAGACAAGCAGCTCCTTCCCTAAAATGAGGGAAATCCCAGTGATGTCAGGTCATGAGGTCGACACAAGCATTAGGTTGACACTGTCTAGGTTGACAGTCAAAAGGTCAACATGGGGTTTTTCACAGTTTTTTTTAGCCATGTGCGACAGGCGGTATTTCATGCCCTACCATCCACTAGGTTGTGGTGGGAGAATAAAATGGTGTCCGAAGCATCGCAAGCGATGCTAGGGAATGTGGTGCACTTTGAACTGTGTCCATGTCGAATGTGTCGACATTCAGGTAAAAAAAAAAAGTTGACCTTTTGACTGTCGACCTAGACACTGTCAACCTAATGTCCTGCTGTCGACCTTGTCCCATGTCGAACTACACAAATGTCGACCTTGACCTATTTCAACCTAGATCTATGTTGACCTTTCCCCATGTTGTCCTAATGGTGTCGACCTAATGCTTTGTCGACCAACATACTGTAGATCAAACAATCCCAACCCTGTAAATCATAGCTGTCCTCAAGTAAATGGATAATATTATATAGCAAGCCTAAACATAGGGACATAATGTGTTTTGCATAAAGTGGTACTTTTGTCATATACTATAGGTTAAAAGATGTTGGGTTTATTTATTTTATATCCCCTATTCCATTCTATCAAATAGAGCATTGTGTTCCTCATGGAGAGGTTCATGTTGGGAGGAAGATGCAGGTTACAAGGTCAGAAGGGCATACCTCCGAACATGAGGGACACAATGCTCTGTTCTTGGACTTCCCTCTTAATTTATGATTGAAATCACCTAAGTTGAACACCTTTCTTATCAGTTAACCTGTTCAAAGCAGGTGATGGCAATCGTACATTAAGTGGGAAGTCCAGAAACAGAGCATTGTGTCCCTCCTGGAGTGGGTCATGTTGGGAGTTATGGAAGGGGAGGGGGGATTCAGTGGACCAGAGCCCCCCAAGCCAATTCATCAGGCCTTTGTAATACACCTTCTTCAGCAGCAGTCGGTACTTATACTGTAGGTGTGGGGAATCAATTTTATGCATCAGTAGCCTTTAATAAAGTTTAACCTTTTCGATATATAAATTAAAAAATAAAAGCCACGAGAGTTTCTACTTGAGTCCATATTTATTTTTATTGATTAATGTGATTGTTTGAGAGTAATGAGAGGCTCTTTAACAGGAATGCATCCATTGTATACAGACGCATGTTTCAAACCTGACTCTGTTTTACCTTGAGAACAGCTGTGTCTATTAACACAGGGAGAGAAAAGCTTTCTCTATCGCCTAGGAAATCAGCTTCTGGTAACAGAATAGGATTAAGCGTTCCTTTATTTTTGTCCAATTCATTTTTTTTTTAAATGTCTGTTTTACGCCTATACACAAGCAAAGCATAAAACAGTGACTGGAGATAAAATGATTATAAAGTTTATGATAGTAATTATTAACAATATAGCATAGTTGCATAATAGCAGTAAAAAGTTTACAGATTTTATTTTTTTGTGAATTTCCCGATTTGAAACTATAAACGAGCAAAATACAGAATAATATTCAATCATTTGTTCTTATCTGTAGTATACAGCACATGAGGAAAGATTTATGAATCTAACGGTGCCCAAACAGTTATTTAAGGTATCACATGCCTTCCTTGCACGCAATGCCTTTCCAACTGCCTGCAGAGGAACCGCCGGGCTTGTGATATATCGTATGCAGTCCTTTTTGATATATTGCATGTGATCGCATTAAGAGCTGCAGGATCTGACAAATCCTATGTAGAACCCTTGTGATCTCCGTCTCTAATCTGATGAGCACGGGATCACAATCCAGATCTTTATGGGAGGTAAGATAAACCGATATGGGCACTTTTTACCCGATTTCTTGGCCAGATGCCTCGGAACCATATGAAAAGTGCCCAAATCGTATAAGTGTATGGGTGCTGTCAGGGACTGCCTTAACCCTTTGAGTGCCAAGTGAATTTGTCACAATTGGTGTGAAAATTATCAAAAAAAAATATAATTTTTTTTACACTAAATTTTTTATTTGAATTCATATAACAAATGTTAGTGACGCTGGCATTTTAAACCGTACTTTGCATATCTCTCACCGAACTGTTGGCACTCATATTTTGTGCATCTTTCACAAAGATGTTGACATTTTTGGCTATTATTTTTACTAATTTCTCACTCAAAAGGTTGAGGGATTGTTGTCTATGTTGATACTGCAATGCATCACCATACATTGCCAGTTTAATATTTATAGATCATGTCATATGCGTAGTTAGAGAGTGTCCTGATTTACAATATTTATTTAGAATCTTAACTGAACTTGATTTTTGGCTCTTGGTCAGGCTTCTATTCAAATAGACACTTTAACATACTTTACTATTCACAATAAATCAATTTACACAAATCACTAGCCGGTAATAGCAGCAGATTCAGAGTTTCTCTTAGAATAGATTTGCGCTCTTTCACTTTTTAACTTCTATTCAAACAAAAACCATGATCCCACTCAGTGTCAGAGTCTCAGGGTGAGATTTAATAGGATGAGAGATTCAGAAAGTGAGAGATTTGGTGAGAAATCTTCATTTTTTTTTAAAGCGGCAATCATTTTCACTGCAAAATCAAACAGTGTAAATGATTGCCACTTTAAAAAAACTGGAGATTTCTCACCAAATCTCTCACTTTCTGAAACTCTCATCCTATTAAATCTCACCCTCAGAGTTTTATTTTGGATCTGAATATCTGATAAATTCAAGCAATTAGAATGTGTCAGAAAATGTCATCTATGTTTTTTTTTTCTTTCTAACTTCCCATGTACAGTATCTAATAATTGATGATGGTCTCAATTAATTGGTCTTCTGCAATTCAAGATAGTATTAAGCACTTCAATTAAGATGATTTGGAATAAACATAATAAACAACAAAGACCAGGCCACTGTTTGGCTATGCATAAAATATGATCCATAAAAATATTATAAGGATGGTTGAAGACCTTTGTTAACAATGTGTATTCTAGATGTACTGTATTTGTGAGATAGTTCTCAGTGACCTTAAGTATAATGAGTATAATATGCTGCCTTGCCAATCCCCAAAGACATAAGGGGTGAAATGTAATAGTATGAGAGATTCAGAAAGTGAGAGATTTGGTAAGAAATGTCCTGGTTTTTTAAAGTGGCAATCATGTACACTGCAAATCAAACTGATTTTGCAGTGTAAATAATTGCCGCTTTAAAAAAAACCTGGAGATTTCTTACCAAATCTCTCACTTTCTGAATCTCTCAATCTATTAAATTTCACCCAAGGGGTGGTAAGGACCCTGCAGTTTACATTCAATGTCACCCTCACGTTTACAATAAGTGGAGTTGGGGGGTATTTAATGTCGGGCGCTGTTTCCGACAGGGGAAATAGCGCCTGACGCCATGTAATTTCGACAGCATTGAAGGCGGATTTGACAAAACAAATTCAACTTTAAAACCAGTTGGATCTGTTTTTTTGGAAATGGACATTGATTGACGAATTCATGGCCGTTTCTCGACAATCCATGGCCATTTTCACAGACACGCCCCATTTTTGAATTCCACCTGTCGAGTTGCAGACGAACTAGCTGAAAGCGGCCTGTGATTCCAACAGTCGGAATCCCACATTGAATACCTACCTCAGTACAGCAGCGTAACTATAATTTTGGCGCCCCCCCGCCGATAATAAAACATGCGCCCCCCCCCCTCCCCTCACCCCACCGCACCACCACTCCGGACGCCGATGCCCCCCCAACCCCCCATCCCCCGCTTACTTACCTGTATTCGCTGCGCTGGTCCCGGCTCCCATCCTGGCTTCATTCTGATATGAAACACGGACCATCACAAAATGGCCGCCCCCATACAGCAGACAGTTTCAAAGAACTGGCTGCTATATGGGGGCGGACATTTTATGGTAGCCCGTCGCAATAGCAGAATGAAGCCAGGGGAGCCGGGACCGCCGCAGCGAATATAGGTAACGCTGCGGGGGATGGGGCATTACGATAGCACCGCAGCCCCCCCGGCGCCCGCACTTACCCAGCGCCTCCCCGCGACCGCGGGGGCTGCGGTGCTGTAGTTACGCCACTGCCTCAGTATAATCCATGCCTTCACGCCTATCACTGTTGTGACTTGGGTCAGTCTCACAAACTACAAAAGTGTGGTTACAATTGGTCCCCTCTACTATAGAGGAATTGAGTCAGGTCCATAATAACAATATATTGTTCCAATCACAAAGCCCCAAGTTAAGGCTATAACAGGAGAGATAAAAGGTTATACTGTAGTATGGAAGTCGAGTTACACACACGCCATTTTAGGATAGTATGGCCACCATTTTGGTTCGCAGAGTTGCGCAAATAAAGTTTCCATACCCGAGTATGCGTGGCAAAGTGGACCAGAAGAGTAGCCATACTATCACACATAAATTCATAAACACATACTGACCCTAAGTAAAATATAGTTAAAGGTTTAGAACGCCACACATAGCTTAGTTAGCCCTGCATACATCTATCTGTATCGTGTTTAGTACCGTTCTGTTCAGTTCATTATGCGAAGTATTCCGGTCATTGCGAATATTTCGCAATATACACTGCCCGATAGTTATGGACATAATCCATAATCCAGGGACAGTTTCTGTTGAAAGAATGTAACAAAGAAATCCAGATGAAACCAGTTCTAATCACTGCTGACGCCGAAACCACCGAACAAAGGACTCTTAAAGTTCACTCCCCTGGACCTAGCCAAACCAGGTGTATCAGCTTACCCCCCAATCACAGCTGACCTGACATTCGACCCCTGACCAATGAGAACGGCCTTTGACCTCCCCTTTCTGACCCTATAAGATAGGCGACCCAGAGCAGCCAAAGTCTCTTCGGCACATCTACTTTTCCCTGACCTGACCACCGGACTATAGTTCATCCCTGAACGATAGTGAGCTCTGACCGGACTACACTTCGCATATTTGATGAGAACGGTAACGGTTGCATTAACGGTAGTTATCCTTATTGTATTGATTGGCTGATTGTGTCTTGTATCTGTTTTCTCTCCCCTTAGTAGAGTCTGTTTAGTATTCATTGTTAGTATATTGTATTACTTGTTATACCTGTTTATTCTTATTTCTGTAACCCCCTCTTGTCCATTAGGGACTCAAATACAATCTTTTTACGGAGCTCTTATCTCCATATTTCTATACAGTGGTCGTTGTCTGTTTATTCGCATAATAGCGATAAGGTATATTGCGGACACAGTCCGATAAGGTATATTCGCAGATTAGAGACAAAGTACTGCGAAGGAATCTCTGATTAAGGTATTGGTTCTTGGTATACATAATACAATAAAAGGTACGCTACGCTGCGCTACGCTTTGTTCGCACGTAGCTAGGTATAAAGGGTACGTTGGTTGCGGACTTATTACGTAACCAACGCTTTTCACTTATCGTCACTCTGGTTATATTTTAATCACCATTAACAATTGGGGGCATCGTCCGTCCGCTCCACATTCCAGAACTCAGTACCAGGCGTGCGACCCGACCTATACCAGCAAAAGGGTGGAAGTATTTATTTGTTTCCATTGCTGGATAGGCCGAGTCCGCGGCGGTGCGGGGTTCGGGAAGTGCTAGCGCTGAACCCGGAGTACAATAAGTGAAAGCCACGTGTTTTAAAGTATATCATACCCAAGTGTTTAGTAAACTGTACTTCTGCCTGCCACAAGTAGTTTAACGGGGTATAGTGTCTTGGGTTGCTTGTTTATTACAGTATATGTACCACGTGCGATAAGATTCGCACACGTGGAGTCTGTGTTTATTATAGTACATAGAGGATCCCCTCTGTGCAAAACTATAACTTTTATTGTTAGTTACTGCAAAACCAGAGACTCCGCCACGTGGCGACAAGCCCTGGGCCTTTTGCAGTAACGTAAAGCGTCTATTGTGTATTAAGCAAGGTGCGCGCGCACGGGCCCATATCGGGAAATTTTCGCATCTTTGTACGTGATTTACGGATTAAGTGCGGGATTTATTTCGCATCTTGATACGTAACTTTCGGACGGAGTTAAGGGATTTATTCCACATTTAGGCGCAATTACTGCGTATAGCGAAACCCGAGAACAGCCTTGCAAATACACTATAGAACACGTGGGTGGCCGATTCATCGGCGGCCTGTGAACAGCGCATGTACACACGTGGCTGTTCATTGGTACTGCACATGCAGCACACATAGGAACTCAAAGGTGAACAGTATTTAACCACTAGCTTTATTTAAACAGTATAGCAATATACTGCGAATGAGGCGGTGATTAATAAAAGAAAATAAGTTTTTTTCTTTTTGTTCATTTTTTTTTTAAACAAGCAACTCAAGCATTATTTTAATAGATTCCTATAGAGTGTTATAAGGGATTTATACCTGCATAAGTATCCAGTGAAAAGCTACCAACTTGGGAAGATTTTCTGTACAGAAATATTTCAAATATATGCATAAGACCAAGGTGTAACCAGCGCCCAGTGTGAAAAATAACTGAGGCGAACGGGTGTGTGACGACACGACTCAAGCGCAGTGTAGTCCAGTGTAGGACAGTCCAGGTAGGACAGAGTTAGGGTTCACGTGACGACGTGCCCATAGGAACTGCCCCTTCAGTGGAATTGATTCCGCTAGGAGGGTACAAGAAGATACATCGGAACGCACTTGTTTCCGATTAGCTACTTTAGAAATCCAATTTTTGGGGGTATAGGAAAACAAGTTTGTTATACCCTGGAAAAATTGTGCCGCGCCAAGCAAGTTGGCTAGAAGTTCGCTGCTAGTTGAAAGACTTGGTGATTGAGTATCGTACCTCGTATCCTTCGCACCTGCTTGACTGTGGGATGTTCTAGGAAGCTGTAGAAGTGAGTGTTTGGGGAGCTCTCAGATAAGTAATAACCCACCGATATCTATTAAGCTGTGAACGTTTATTCCTGTAACTATGGGTAATAACGGGTCACGCTGTGATAACGTGCATGTTAGGGAGGAAGCAAGCCGGCCAAAAGGATCGGCTGCTTTTATTATGTGCAGGAAGCACGGTGAACTCGCAGTTGTTTACCAAAATAAATGGAGAAAAATGACACAAGGCAGCAAGTTAGAATTTCCCAGTGTTGGTAGCTTCGATCCGGAAATCTTATCGGCAGTAAAAGATGAAATATGCCTACTCTCCAGTCGTAAGGAGAGAGTGAAGCATATAGATATTCTTAAATTGTGGCAGAAGGAAGGACAGGAACAATGGGGAAGCAGAGGTCTGGCAATACCTGACACAATCAGCCAAAATATAAATGCAACCGCTGCCATAATAGAATCAGCTCCCCCACCCCCATATGTGCCGAAGGGGATAATGACGCATAAGAAAGGAATAAGTAATAATGTATCCGTTGCTAACCTGTACCCTGTCTTATCCCCTTACAAGGAAACCCGAGAGGAAAACGAGCAGCTGTTGGCACTGGCCGTCTCTCATGCAATTAATATGATTGAGGGAAAAGCTCAACCCGCTGTTGAGGCCCCAGCACAGGAGGAGGAGACGGCTGATGCCAACAGCATAGTATTGGACTCAGGTAATGATGCACCACACAGCACAGACACAAATGACTCCCAAGCAGGTCCCAGTAATGCGAATGTGGTACAAACATACCCTGTACGCACACTGGAGGTTCCCTATGGTAAGGCAGACAGAGAGGGTGTGATACCTACCAGAAAGATGACCATGCTAAACCCATGGACACGGTTAGAGCTGCGGTCCATCATTACAGATTTCCCTGACCCAAGGAAAGATCTGGCATTGTGCCGGAAATTTGTAAGGGATCTGGGAAACTCTGATGAGCCCACCAACAAGGATTGGAGAATCATGTTGAGGGCCTGTCTCCCCACTCACATTGACATCCCGAAATTCATTCAGGATAGTGGATTGAAAGTGGACAAGGAGATAAATGATGAGATCAACCAGGAGAATATACGCCTGATTAACTTACAGTTGGGAGTATATTTTCCTGCGGCAGTAGAATATAGCAAGATTTTCACCATCAAACAGAAAGATGGCGAAACTGCTGCTGATTATTTTACAAAGGCCTTACTGGAGGTATCAAAGTACACTGGTGTCTCCGAGCCTAAGGACGACCCCCACCTGAGGGAGATGATTGTCTCTGTGCTGGTGGAAGGGCTTAGGGAAAACCTGAGAGCCAGAGTCCAAACCTCTTTTCCAAATTGGCGTGGAATGACAGTGGATGCCCTACGGGAATCGGCTGTGGACCACGACCGCAACATTAAGAAGCACAGGGAACTGCAAACTGACAAACTGATGATGGTTAGCATCCAAGCCCTTACTAATGCCCCAAACAAAGCTGCATACCAACGAAACACCAGGGACACAGGTAGAAAGCCAATTATCTGTTACAACTGCAATAAGGAGGGACACATTGCAGCTCATTGTAGGTTAGGAAACCACAGGAGTTACCAAACACATAAGCGAGAATGGGAATCTCACAGAGGTGAGACACGGAGATACCCAGCCCCTAGACAATGGGAGGAGACAGACAGGTCACGCAACATGCCTCCTCCCCATCTGATGGCTGACACTGTGCTAAGGGCAACCCAGGTCAGACCATAGGAAACAGGTCATACCTGTATCCTACAGCCAGTTAGACTAACACAACACCTTGGAGAGGAACCTCAGGTGAAGGTTGATATAGCTGGAGTAAGGCAAACCTTTTTGGTTGATACAGGGGCGGCCAGATCTGTTCTCAACACTCCTCTTCACTTGGGTTTCACTAACCAATCAGTAGCGGCAATTGGGGTAACAGGAAAAATACAACATTACCCACTGACGAAACCAGCGGAGGTTACAATCGGGCCTCTGCATACCAAACACTCTTTTCTGTTGGCTGCAGCGGCCCCGACTAACCTCCTGGGTAGAGATTTACTATGTAAAATGGGATGTGTCATCTATTGCACTCCCGATGGGGTATTCCTAGATACTCCTAAAAATCTTACACAAGAAGTGCAAGATATGCTGGACAGTCCTCAGAGGCTAATGTTGTATTCCACTGTTGTAGAATCAAATCCATCTAGGGTAGCTGAAATTACAGCACAAATACCGAGTTCCCTTTGGACTAAAGATGGACAGGACGCTGGGCTAATGGCAAATGTAGCACCAGTAGAAATCCGCTTAAAAGAAGGCAGGATAGCCCCAAAAATACCGCAATACCCTTTAAAACCTGAAGTTGAGCTAGGAATATTTCCAGTGATCCAACGATTGCTCCAACAGGAAATCCTAGTTAGAACTTCCAGCACGGCCAATAGTCCCATCTTTCCTGTGAAAAAGAGCGGGGGGAGGGGCTACAGACTAGTGCAGGATTTAAGAGGGGTAAACAAGGTAGTTGAGAGCCAATTCCCCGTAGTGCCAAACCCAGCTGTCATCCTAATGCAAATCCCACCTCATTGTACTCATTTCACAGTCATTGATTTGTGTTCAGCATTCTTCTCCGTCCCTTTGCATCCTGACAGCCAGTATCTGTTCGCCTTTACTTACAGAGGAGTACAGTATACCTGGACACGACTCCCCCAAGGATTCATAGACAGCCCCAGCATCTTCTCCCAGGCCTTGCATGATTGTTTACAATCCTTTCAACCCATGAGTGGTTCGATACTGATACAATATGTTGATGACTTATTGTTGTGTTCTGAGTCACTGGAGTCATCAGTGGATGACACTAGACAGCTGCTGATGCATCTCTCAGAGACAGGACATAAAGTATCAAAGGATAAGCTGCAATTATGCCAGACCAGGGTTAAGTATCTGGGCCACTGCCTTACCCAAGGGCTGAGACACCTCACCGACGACAGAATCCAAGCGATTCAGAACATGGTACTGCCACAGACCCAGCATCAGATCCGTACGTTCCTAGGCATGTGTGGATACTGTCGCAATTGGATCCCAGGATTCTCTATTCTGGCATTACCACTGCAAGAGATGGTTTCCTCAACTAAGCCTGATCGGGTCTCTCATACTGAGGAATCTGAACTGGCTTTCGAGGAACTAAAGGTGAGCCTAACCAAGGCCCCAGCACTGGGAATGCCAGATTATGGGAAACCCTTTGAACTGTACGGAACTGAATCAGGTGGGTGTGCGGCAGGAGTGCTTGTACAAAAACATGGTGATGCCAACCGACCAATAGCGTACTACAGTGGCCAGCTGGACACAGTAGCACGCTCACTCCCAACTTGCTTACGAAGTGTGGCTGCAATAGCACAACTAGTAAGTAAGAGTGAGGACGTAGTGTTGGGACACGATTTAACTGTTCATGCTCCCCATGCTGTCTCTGCCCTCCTAAATTCTGCCCAAACACGTCATGTGTCCTCAGCACGGTTCACTAAGTGGGAACTGGCGCTGATGGCCCCAGTAAATATTACCATCAAAAGATGCAACACACTAAACCCAGCCACATTCCTTCCTCATGTGCCTTCCAAGGCACAAAGGGTGGAGGGTGATGGGAATGTTGCTGAATATGGTAAAGCAGAGTTTAGTGAGAGTGAGGACAAACATGATTGCATGTCCTACCTGAATCAGACCTTCACAGCACGTCCTGACATAAGCGACAGCCCATTAAGTGAGGTAGACATAACCTTATTCACAGATGGTAGCTGTCATAGACAGACGGACACGGGAGAGCTGTGCACAGGCTACGCAGTAGTAGATGGAGAAGGTATTGTGGAAGCTGAACCCTTGGGACCACCTCACTCAGCACAAGTAGCGGAACTGGTGGCACTGACCAGAGCATGTGAACTGGCCCAAGGAAAATCAGTCAACATATATACCGACTCCAGATATGCTTTCGGAGTAGTCCATGATTTTGGAGCCCTATGGCGCCTCCGAAATTTCATGACGGCGGCTGGCACACCAGTGGCGCATGCGACATATATTAGGAGACTTCTGGGAGCTATTCAGCTCCCAGACAGAGTGGCTGTTATCAAGTGCAAAGCTCACACATCAGAGAAGGACCCGGTGTCACTTGGTAACAGCCGCGCTGATGAGGCAGCGAAAAGGGCCGCATGCCCTGTAAATATTTTCACCCATCCTACCAACCTTTGTACACTGAACATAGTATCCACATCCAAACTGATAGACATGCAGAATTTGTGTTCCCCACAGGAAAGAGCAGTATGGAAGTCGAAGGGATGTGGCCAAGAGTCTACCGGACTTTGGAGAGATGGACACGGGAAACCAGTGGCCCCCAGAGCATACCTTCCTAGTCTAGCCGAGGCGGCCCATGGGCTGACACATCTTGGGAAGGAAGGTATGTGCAAGCTGGTAAAAGCCTACTGGTGTGCACCAGGGTTCGCTTCTCAAGCAGGTAGAGTGGCAATGTCATGCCTCACCTGTTTGAGGAAGAACGTTGGAAAAGCCATCCCAACAGAGCCATCCCACATCCCTCCTACAGAAGGCCCTTTCCAGGTAATACAAATCGACTTCATACAGTTACCACCCTGTAGGAATTTGAAATATGTATTAGTTTGTGTTGACATGTTTTCTAGCTGGGTGGAGGCTTTCCCCGCTGCCTCCAACACTGCTACTTTTACAGCAAAGAAAATATGTCAGGAGTTTGTCTGTAGGTATGGTATCCCAAAAGTCATTGAGAGTGACAGAGGCACTCATTTCACAGGAGAGGTCTTCCAAATCATGTGTAAACTCCTGGGGATTAATAGTAAACTTCATACTCCATATCGTCCCCAGGCGAGCGCCAAAGTTGAGAGAATGAATGGTACTATTAAGAACAAATTGGGTAAAGTTATGGCTGAAACAGGGTTGTTATGGCCAGAGGCATTGCCTATTGTGCTGTATAGCATTAGGACCACTCCCAGGACTCCGCTCAACTTGTCCCCCTTCGAGATATTGTTTGGTCGGCAGCCACACATCATGATAGACCCACAGGATGATCTCAAATGTAACAATGAGCTAACTGTACAGTATCTCCTAAAGCTAAACAAACAGCTAAGGGAGCAACAAAAGCAGCTGAAATTACTGAACCCTGATATGCCTACAGAGAATTGTCATAATCTTAAACCAGGAGACTTTGTTATGATCCGAAATTTTTTACGCTCAGGTTGTTTGATAGACCGTTGGGAAGGACCGTACCAAGTTTTGTTGACCAGCACTACATCAATTAAAGTCGCAGAGAGAGAGACTTGGATACATTCGTCCCACTGCAAGAAAGCCAGTAACCCAGAGTCCCAGTGTGCAGAGAGCGAGAGAGAAGAAGTGTCGCTAGAAGCATTGTTTCGGGAACACTGAGAAGCAGCCAAGGTCGAGCAACCTGAGCGAACAAAGGTCTAAGAGCAGAGCAAAATAAAAGTCCCCTGGTAGAGATGATGGAAGGACTCCAAGCAAAAGGTTCACAGCTATGCATATATGTCTTTGTTTTCTTTCTGTGTTCTTTTATTCACCCAAAGATACTCGGTGGCTGCCACATCCTAGAGCGATCGGAGCGGAGTTCTGACAGTGTAATAATGGACCCAGATATGGGTGAGGTAGAATCCCTAAACCAGCTTGACACTTTGCCCATGACAGGAGAAGGTAAAAGGTATGAGGGAAACGTAGTTCAAGGGCTATGTGATGAGTTATTGTCTGGTGAGTACTGTGTCTGTAGATATTGTCAACCTAAAATGGAAGAAGAATGCATCCAGCGATGTCAGTCGACAAGTAAGGCAACTACCGGCCGACATCCCTTGAGTGATTACCACTCACTAGTGGGTAAGGTTTTAAACCAAACAGAATGCTGGGTGTGTTCACAAGTGCTACATAAAAGGAGTAGTGTAGGCCTAGTCCCATACCCGCTTAACATTTCAGAGATAAGCGTATTAAATAAGGGGAGGCCATTGGATAAGAGATACCTGTATACCAGGTCCCCTAGTCTTAGATTAGACCCATACCAAGTGGATAAATCCCTGGTATGTATGAACTTCTCGAGTTCCAGAGCGATTGGTACTTGGGAAGTGACATGGCATAACCAGACAATAACTTATTCCCAACGTCCAGATGGAGAGCCTATTGATAAAGAATTGTTGTTAAAAATCCGAACCAGTGGGAGACACTATAAATATGTCTACACGGTGAAGAGAAGTAAAATGATGGCCGGCAGAGTATCAGCCGGCTACTGTAATGTAACCCTACAGCCAGAAATCTGTGAGGAACAAGTCAGGGAACAGGGGACGGGGATGTTCTTATGGATAATGTGTGACAAGATCATGAAATACTCTGTCCCTTATTTTCTCCCTGACGATGTTTATTATATTTGTGGTAGGAGGGCGTACAAATGGCTCTCCATGAACTACGTTGGTATTTGTTATCTAGGCAGAGTGTTACCGGAAGTGATGACCCTCACACATGATGAGATGATGAACATACACAGAGGTATTTCTCCTCCTTACACTCATACCCATTATGACCAAATCCATAAAAGGGATTTAACAATCAAGAAAGAACCCCTAGCTTCTGAAATGATACACGAGTCGTTCGGTATCCAACTCCTCATTGCTTTAGATATCACCCATACCGCCAGAGGAGTCATAAATTTTAAATATATACAAGCATTGGCCAGCTTGGTAGATAACATCACAGAGATTTATGATGACACCTTTAGATACACTGGGAAGGAGTTGCAAGCATATAAAAGAGAGCTAGTCCAACATCGGATGGTGCTGAACTATCTGACAGCTATGACAGGAGGATATTGTGTCACCCTCTCTACCCAGTTTGGGGTGAAGTGTTGTACATATATCACCAACAATACTGAAGACCCAGAAGAAGTCATCGATCATCGGATGGATGAGATTCTTCAGCTTAAATGGGAATTTAGAAGGGAACATAATATCAGCCTGGCAGAAATAGGTAACAAAGTTAGTGAATGGACCTCCTGGTTGAATCCAATGCACTGGTTCTCTGGTTTAGGAGAATGGGCGCAAGGGATCATAGCTAGCATAGGAAAACTCCTTCTCTGTATCGGTGGTGCCATCATAGTCTTTGTGCTATTGTTCAAATGTTTAAAGGTGGTGACCCGGGGAAAGACAAAACGTACCGAAATCATGAGTGTAAGAACGAGAGATACAGAGGAAGACCAGGGTTTGGTATATGACCCTAAAATCGAAACCACCTCCCTTTAAAGAAACCATATTTGTGAACGTGTATATGTTGTAACCACCCCTGTTTTTATTTTTATCCCAAAATTGTACATTATCCTTCGTGACCCTGAGTAGGTTGTTCGATAAATGCGGCCCATCGTTTATCCATGATCCTGGATCGGCCGAGAGCAGATGGTTTACTCCCCTTATATGTTTAATTCATGTATCCCAATTTCTCTGTTAGGATTATGAATTTCTGTATTTTCGTGTGAAATGTTTTGTATTGTAACAGTTTTGTAATTACTGTTAAAGGGTGGACTATGGAAGTCGAGTTACACACACGCCATTTTAGGATAGTATGGCCGCCATTTTGGTTCGCAGAGTTGCGCAAATAAAGTTTCCATACCCGAGTATGCGTGGCAAAGTGGACCAGAAGAGTAGCCATACTATCACACATAAATTCATAAACACATACTGACCCTAAGTAAAATATAGTTAAAGGTTTAGAACGCCACACATAGCTTAGTTAGCCCTGCATACATCTATCTGTATCGTGTTTAGTACCGTTCTGTTCAGTTCATTATGCGAAGTATTCCGGTCATTGCGAATATTTCGCAATATACACTGCCCGATAGTTATGGACATAATCCATAATCCAGGGACAGTTTCTGTTGAAAGAATGTAACAAAGAAATCCAGATGAAACCAGTTCTAATCACTGCTGACGCCGAAACCACCGAACAAAGGACTCTTAAAGTTCACTCCCCTGGACCTAGCCAAACCAGGTGTATCAGCTTACCCCCCAATCACAGCTGACCTGACATTCGACCCCTGACCAATGAGAACGGCCTTTGACCTCCCCTTTCTGACCCTATAAGATAGGCGACCCAGAGCAGCCAAAGTCTCTTCGGCACATCTACTTTTCCCTGACCTGACCACCGGACTATAGTTCATCCCTGAACGATAGTGAGCTCTGACCGGACTACACTTCGCATATTTGATGAGAACGGTAACGGTTGCATTAACGGTAGTTATCCTTATTGTATTGATTGGCTGATTGTGTCTTGTATCTGTTTTCTCTCCCCTTAGTAGAGTCTGTTTAGTATTCATTGTTAGTATATTGTATTACTTGTTATACCTGTTTATTCTTATTTCTGTAACCCCCTCTTGTCCATTAGGGACTCAAATACAATCTTTTTACGGAGCTCTTATCTCCATATTTCTATACAGTGGTCGTTGTCTGTTTATTCGCATAATAGCGATAAGGTATATTGCGGACACAGTCCGATAAGGTATATTCGCAGATTAGAGACAAAGTACTGCGAAGGAATCTCTGATTAAGGTATTGGTTCTTGGTATACATAATACAATAAAAGGTACGCTACGCTGCGCTACGCTTTGTTCGCACGTAGCTAGGTATAAAGGGTACGTTGGTTGCGGACTTATTACGTAACCAACGCTTTTCACTTATCGTCACTCTGGTTATATTTTAATCACCATTAACAGTAGTTAGATCATTTACTTTGGATTCACTGAAAATGTCTAATTTTAGCTGGATATATACGAAACAACAAAGATCTCTCTTTTTGAACTTGTCAATTTTCCTGTGTACTGCCTGTATGTAAGGTGACCAATTGTCCTCCTTTAGGGAGGACAGTCCTTCTTTTGTAAATTCTGTCCTCCTATACCAGGCATGTCCAAACTAAGGCCTTCCAGCTGTTGTGAAACTACAAGTCCCATCATGCATTTCCACTGTTTTGCTATTCTGCAGGGAATGCTAAAACTGTGGCAAGGCATGCTGGGACATGTAGTGTAACAACAGCTGGAGGGCCACAGTTTGGACATGCCTGTCCTATGCAGTATGTCCTCCTTTTCGATAATTGAAGACTAATCTGTAAATCCCCTTATTCGATTGATGCCGAGCTGATCCGTTGCGTGTGATACAGGGGCGTAGCTATGGTAAGGCAGCCCCAGCCGTCGCGGGGGGAGCCGGTGCCACTGGGGCGCAGCAGGGTCACGGTACTCTCAAAGCCGAGCTCTGCTCAGTGCCCTGCTGCTGGGAGGAAGCTGGGTATATACTGTTGAGCCGCCTGTAGGTGGCGCTGCAGCGCACAGCTGAGCTCCTCGGCTGTCCGGAAGAAGCTCCTCTCTCTGTCTCAGGACATGGGGCTGCCTGATACACGGAGCTATGAATAGGTGACATGCTGATTTTACAGGTTTGTGTCCCTTGTTGTGGGTGCCAGTTGCAGGGGCATGGACAGGGGAAAAAAAGTGTGGGCACCATTAATGTAAGCTGGTGGCCCAGTGAGTACTATGTCTTGGTAGCTGCAGTGGGAAGGGGGAGGACTGGGTATATGGAAACTGGGTGCCCTCCATTGCTTGTGGGGGTTATTTGCTTTAGTATTGGTGTTTGTAAGTATGCTGTATGTGTGTATGTATGTATACTTTTTGTGTATGCTCTGTGTGTCTATAGCGTGTGTATGTTTATTAATATGCTGTATGTGTGCATGTTGTATGGTATCTGTGGTTGTATGCCATGTGTGTATGCTGTATGTGTGTGTGTGTATATGTAAATATGCTGTGTGTGTGCATGTATGGTATCTGTACCAGTATGCCATGTGTGTGTCCGTGTATGTCCTTTGTGTCTAAGGTATGTGTGCTTTAATGTCCTGTGTGTGAATGGTGTGTGTGTGCGTGTCTGTATGGCATGTCCTGTGTGTATGTATGGCATGCGTGTGATTACTGTAGTGTGCATGTATGTTCTGTTTGTTTGTATATATGTATGGTATGTGCGTGTATATGATGTGTGTCTGTATGGTATATGTGCGTGTTTGTGATGTGTGTCTGTATATATGGTATGTGTGCATGTATGTCCTGTTTGTATATATATGTATGGTATGTGCGTGTATGGTATGTGTATATATGGTATGTGTGCATGTATGCCCTGTGTGTCTGGTATCTATTAGCCCCTGTTCCCTGGATGCCAGCATTCAGTATAGCGTCACTAGCATCCCTAATGCCTTTAGAAGAGCGGCCGCTGAACTTGAAATGAGTTAGGATGCCAACGCCGTAATACTGACAGCTAGAATCCCGATTGGTGAGTATGAAGAGCGGAGCGAGACAGCGAAACGCTGTGGAGAGAGTGGGGGTGTGAAGGAGAGAGAAATAGAGAGACAGTGACGGAAAGAAAAAGAACGTGTCAGAGAGAGAGAGAGAGAGAGAGAATCAGACCCTTTATATATTTTGCAATGGGACCCACAAGGTTCTAGTTATGCTCCTGTGCCCCAATTGTTTGCCCTGAGTTGCTGGCAGCAGCACCAGAGCACCCTGACCTATGATCATCCTTTCTCACCTCCCACAGCAGCAGCGTGTCTCCTGGGCAGCAGAACTTGCTGCTGCAGTTCAGACTCCACCCTTCCTGTCCTAGAGACCAACCAAGCTATCACACGCGCAAAGCCCAGGAGGAGCGGCCATCAAAAAGCACCCGTCGTGACCTTCAAGATAATGGTTGTGACCCACTGCCATCCCCGCGCTTCAGTGTCCTCTCCTGGCTGCAGTTCTAGCATCTGCTAAGATGTGTTTTGCTTGGTATCGGGTCAGGAGATGGGGTAACTGGCGCTCATTTAGGGCACCCTCATATGTTTGTGTGTCAGGATGGTGCTCTCTTCCCAGAGGCTGCCCCGGTTCCTGCTGCTGGCCGTGCATGGGGTATAGAGGTGGTGTCAATGGTGCCTGCAGCAGCACTGGAAATAACTTTCAATATGCCAGCTTAAAGTGCAATGTATGTACACTTCTAAACCTAGTAGCTTCTATACCCCTTCCCTACCCCCAGAACTGCCTATCCCTAATCCACCTTGGCCTCTCCCTAACCCGTTACAGCATACTTACGGCTAATTGTTGGCTGTTGACATTCCGTTGTTGGCATCCTGATGCGCTTAAATGTTCCAGTTTCAGTGTTCTAATGGCAGTTGGGATGCCAGTGTTGATATACTGAACACCAGCAACCTGATTGCCTGGAAGCTGACCTCATTCAATATATATCGGGTTTCACCATGTGTGCATAATGTGTTATAATCTGTAATGGGCATTACGGTGTGTGGCATAATGTGTAATTGACTTTAAGGTGTGTGGTATAATGTGCAATGGGCATTACGTTGTGGCATAATGTGGCATAACTTTGTGTGGCATAATGTGTTATGAACATTACAATATGTGGCATAATGTGCAATGGGCTTTATGGTAAGGGGAATAATGTGTAAGGGTCATTATGGTGTGTAGTATAATATGTAATAGACATTACAGTGTGTGGCATATTGTCTAATAAGCATTGCCACACACCCTTCATGGAATGCTATAGGTTCCAAAAAATGGGAGGGGGGCGCCAGATTTTTTTTGGCTGGGGGGAGCAAAATTTCTAGTTACGCCACTGGTGTGATATGACATATTTGTATTTGATATGACGATTTGGCAAGGCTCAAGTACAGTGCGACGAAACACAATTATGAGACGCATTGTATCCCTGTTAAAAGAGCCCACCCCTCCTTGCTCAGACGATGGTAAGCAGACGGACGGCCAGACGGACAGCCCCCCCAGCCGACTGCACAGTGATCGGCATATCCGTTCATCGGGACGCGGACTCCGCAGCATGATTTTGGCAGGCCGATGGTGGAGCGGGCACTGCATGCTGGGAGCCACTGTGGACTTTTTTTATGCATTTATCATATTATAGTGTATTATTGTTGCAATGAATAAAATGTTTCTTTTATTTACGTTATTTTTTTCTTCAATTTATTTGTGTCTTCCTTTTCATTGTACAAAAGTTGGTCACCTTACTGCCACTAGTACCACAACACAACCTTATTATATATTGATACTGTATGTTAACCTGCTACAGTAAATGTTTCTTATTATATTGAAAGTGATTGAATTAACACTGAATCCTCTTTTATAATTACATACAGACATGATTTTTCCTTGCATGATGCATCATATCATCATGTGCTTAAACTGAATCAGCAGTGAAACAACATTGTAGAACACATCTCAAAATAGGAAATACTATTCCCAATAAAGGGAAGCCTGTCAGTACACATCAGCTTCCAAGGTGAATGCTGAATGCAGAAGACTGAACACAGGAGCAGTAAACTCTGTACTCAAGGGAGGGATGTAACATAACTTCCAAAGAGCACAAAAGGAAGAGTTGCAATTGACAACCAATCAGCTTCTACCAATTATTTATCAAATACGTTTTATAAAAAAATAGAAGCTGATTGGCTGCTTTGGGAAGCTTCTCTACCTATATTTTTTAGAAGGTTTCAAATATATCCCCCTCAATTTAATAACTTAGGGCTTACCTTTCCTAAAATCTATCCATGTGTAGTAGCTCGATCTGGCACACCATGAAATCTGCGACTTGGCCGGGGATGTGATTGTTCTAATAATTTGCAAATTTTAATTTTCTTTATACTCATTCTTTTGCAGCAAAATATTTTTTAGAATCCATCCAATCGCTACTGGTGGAAAAGCAACTTCGCCGTGTTATACATGTCCTGCCATACCTGTACTAAGACCTGGATATAAAGTGAAAGGAGATAAAGGGCTAGATGTATCAAGCTTCAAAAAGTGATAAAAAGGAGAGTGATAAACCACCAACCAGAGCCTGTTTGTGCTTTGCTCTGATGGGAGTAGTACACACCGTTGTAGGAAATGTTCAGTTTCTTGGCAATTTCTTGCATGGAATAGCCTTCATTTCTAAGAAGAAGAATAGACTGCACACTTTCCCATGAAAGTTCTCTTTTTCTGGTAATTTTGAGAGTGTAATCGAACCCACAAATGTGATGCTCCACTAGCTCAAAGGAAGGCCAGTTTTATAGTTCTCTAACAAGCAAACACGTTTTCAGCTGTGCTAACATAATTGCACAAGGGTTTTCAAGGGTTTTCTAATCATCCATTAGTCTTCTAACGTGATTAGAAAACACAATGTAACATTAGAACACTGGAGTGATGGTTGCTGGAAATTAGAGATGTGCACCGGCCACTTTTCGGGTTTTGGGTTTTGGGTTCTAATGGGTTTTGCCAAAACACCTCCTAAGTGTTTTGTGTTTGGATTTCTTGGGTTTTGGGTTCTGATTTTTTTGTTAAAAAAGCATAAAAACTGCTAAAATCGCAGAATTTTTATTTTTTTTGCTCCTACGCTATATTAACCTCAATAACATTCATTTCCACTCATTTCCAGTCTATTCTGAACAGCTCACAACTTACAATATTGTTTTTAGGGCAAAAGGTTGCACAGAGGTAGCTGGATAACTATGATAAGCCACACAAGTGTGCGGCACAAACACTAGACTGATATGGCACACTTAGCATACCCTCTAGGCTTATACTGCACACCTAGAATTACCCCTGGACTGATATGGCACAGGTAGCATCACCCCTGGACTGATACGGCACATTTAGCATCACCCCTGGACTGATATGGCACACTTAGCATCCCCCCTAGTCTGATACGGCACACCTAGCATCACCCCTTGACTGATATGGCACAGGTAGCATCACTCCTGGACTGATACGGCACATTTAGCATCACCCCTGGACTGATATGGCACACTTAGCATCCCCCCTAGTCTGATACGGCACACCTAGCATCACCCCTGGACTGATATGGCACGCTTAGCATCACCCCTGGACTAATACAGCACACTTGGCAGCACCCCATGAATTATGCGGCAGACTTGGCTTACCCCAGGAATTATACGGCACAGATGGTGGCACCCCTGACCTGATACAGCACACATGGAATTATACGGCACAGATGGCGGCACCCCTGGACTGTTACGGCACACATGGCGGCAGGCATTGAATTATACGGCAGACAAATTCCTGCAGTAAAAATAAAAATGTGTATTCTTTTAATTTAAAAAAGAGCAGCACACCTTACTTAGCAACACCCCATGAATTATACAGCACTCTTGGCTCACCCCTGGACTACAGCGCATTTAACAGCCCTTGCAGTAAAAAAAAAAAAAAAACACCTTAATTTTATTTTCATTAAAAAAAAGGGCTGCTCCCCTGGTCTGATATGGGACACATGGGGCACCCCTGGAATTATACGGTACACATGCGGCCAGGACTGATACAGGACACATGGGGGCACCCCTGGACAAATACAGCACACAGCACACATGTGGGCACCCCTGGATGGATACAGCACACATGTGGGCACCCCTGGACTGATAGTACTGGTAGTCAGTGGAAACAGCAGATTGGAATTATATACTGCGATAAATACTGGTAGCCAGTGGAAACAGCAGACTGGATTTTTATATACTGTGATAAATAATACTGGTAGCCAGCGGCAACAGCAGACTGGAATTATATACTGCGATAAATACTGGTAGCCAGTGGAAACAGCAGACTGGATTTTTATATACTGTGATAAATAATACTGGTAGCCAGCGGCAACAGCAGACTGGAATTATATACTGCGATAAATACTGGTAGCCAGTGGAAACAGCAGACTGGATTTTTATATACTGTGATAAATAAAATACTGGTAGCCACTGCCAGTGGCAACAGCAAACTGGAATTATATACTGTGATAGGTACTGGTAGGCACTAGCCAGTGGCAACAGCAGAGAGCAGACTGCAGCAGACACTAGGCAGTGCAGGGCAGGCAGTGGCACTAGCAGCACCAGTGGACTATCACACTGTGACTGACTATACAGGAGCAGACTCAACAGAGGAAGGCCCCAGCACAAAGGAGAGACAGAACACAGCACCAGTCATCCTTGCAATGGTGATGTCTTGATCACTTAGCAGAGACACAGTACACAGCAGCACGGGCCCCAGCAGAGACCACACACAGCAGCAGCACACCCTTCCCTACCCTTCTCCGAGATTGGAGTGAAGATGGCGGCGCGAGGTTGCGGATTTAAGGGTTCCGTGATCTCGCGAGAATCCGACGCCGGGCGATGACGTTTTGCCCGTGCGCCCGGATTCGAGTAAGGCGGGAAGCGCCGAGCACTGCTCGTATCCGGGCCCGGATTGATGACGTCCGTGCTGGCTCGGATCTGAGGAATCCGAGCCCGCACATCTCTACTGGAAATGGGCCTCTATACATCTACAGTATGTAGATATTTATTTAAAACCAGTCATTTGCAGCTAGTCATTTACCACATTAACAATGTATAGAGTGTATTTCAGATTAATTTAATGTTATCTTCATTAAAAAACACAGTGCTTTTCTTAAAAAAAAAAATGAAATATCTAAGTGAACCCAAAGTTTTGAACGGTAATGTACACGTGACCGATGTTCCCAATGGTTCCATTTTTACATGTAATCAGCAGATGTCAGACACTGGGAGTGGGCATCTCTGTGCATAAGATTTGTACAAGCATTAGCCTATTCTTGCATGTAACAGCGTGCACTCCTGAATCAGGCCAATAGTCACATGAAAAATAGAACACAAAAGACAGTATAAACAAATGTAAATATATTTTTGCATTCTGAATTGTGTCTAACAATGTCAGTACAGTACATGAACCAACACAGCAGTTGCAGTTTCTAAAGGAAATGTAATAACATACATCAGTTACATAACTCTGTTCTCACTGAAAGCAACTTAGTATTGATTTCAGTCACAAAGTAGAGAATGTATTGTTTGTGTATGACAGAAAAAGGTATTCCTCTTATGAAACATACAGGTGAAATAAATTCATACAGTATATTAAAAAATTAAAAATTCTAGTCAGAATCACCAATTTAACTTATTGTACATTAGATGCACCAAAACACTTCTCACAAACCTGAAATGTACTAGGTACACTGAAAATACCCTTTCAGCTCCTAGTCTTCGCCAGTGGTATGTTTTCTAAATGGAAAAGATAAGGATGATTGGCGGATCAGATGCCAACAGTCACATTGCCGAAGCCAGCATCCCGATGGAAAGAATCCTGATAGGGGTCCGTTAAGTTTACTTATCTTGAATGAATGTGTGCGTAGGGAATATATAGATTGGGGCAGGGACTGATGTTAATGTTCCAATATTCTCTGTAAAGTGCTGTGGAATATGTGTGCCCTGTATAAATAACTGTTAATCAATAGTAGCTACTGTTACCTGCTGATAGCAACTATATGTTTTCAATACTAGATGCAATGACTGTTGCAACTATAGTTAAACTATGGAACTGTGGAGATTGGGACATTTAGGGTATCAGAACATCAAGTATGACCATCTTCGTCTGCATACTCATCTCCATCATTGGCCTCAAGCCATTAGTTGTACAGTATGTTTATTGAGTCCTCACTACTTATAGTTAAGCTGTATTGTGTATTGAACTGTGACGCTCTTTATTTGTACTCTATTTTTGTTATTTATTCAATGTTATGCCAAGTTTTGTCTCCCTGTATTCTGTATTGTTCCTTAGTACGGCGCTGCAAAACACTTGTGGCGCCTTATAAGTAAAATTATAATAATATAAATAATAATAAGTATGGATGGAAACATGACTGACCATAAGCAATCTCGATCATCCAGTGTGTCAGCAAATGCAATGTCCATTTCAGAAATCAGCAACTAGAGATGACGCACCACTATTATTGTGCACACAGATGTATGTTGTTCTATGGACATGAACCTTTTAGTGGATTTAAGTATTTTATTACATGGATGTACAATACTTAGCCCAGGAGTTATACATACCTTATCATATTTACTACTGTTTATCTTCTATCATTTGTATTCTGTTATCTTCAATAAAATCAACAGTACTCAGGTAGACCCTGGACTGCCGCTCACAACACAGTGCAGGGAGGAGCCAGACAGCACATATAAACATGCATGCAGAGATGTATGTAATATATTAGACATATGTTGGCTGCAGGTCTGCAGGGATCGGCAGCTCTGTGTCTACGACAGCCATCACTGAGCATTGGGTGCTTCATTGTCCTTCAAAGTCTGCCACCAGACCCCTGTGAAACCTACCCAAAGGAAATCTGAGGGCGGGCTTAGAAGAACAGTGATGACTTATGCATAGTCCCAAATGCACATGGCTCCTGTTATGCACAGTGCCATCACGTTGATATAAACAAGCCAGAACATATATTACATACATCTTAACATGTTACATTTTATACAACTTGTGACTGGTTGTGAAAGCAGTGATGAGCCATGATACCAGGGGTGTGCAAGTAGAACAACCACAAGTTTTTAATAAGAGTCCATGTTTCAATCAAGTTGGGGAAAACACTTTGAATGCAATTTGCACAGAATAATCTCAGCTTCAAAAAGATTGAGGGGGTATTCAATCCCGGGTCCCGGCTCTCGGTGCATCCCGACATTCGGGACCCTGGCCCATTTTCGGCTCGCTCGGCTGTTAATCAGCAGGCTGGATCCACCTGCTGAATGGCTAAAAGGGGGCATGTCCACGGAAACGGATGTGGATTGTCGAGATTCTGCTGTGATCGCCGCCATCCATGGCTGTTCCCGGCAAAATGGGCCCGACTGCTTTTAAAGACAGTTTCATTCTGCCGAGATGCCTCTTCAATGTTGTCGGGAAAAGCAGCATTGAATAGGCACCCGTCGCTATTTCCCCTATCGGAAATAGTAGCGGGGGATTGAATACCGCACTTACAATCAGTTGCTTTAGATAGATAATAATTAGAAATATGTCCTCCAAAATTTACCTCTACTCAGAACTTTTTGTTTTTTATTTCCCCTGGATTAGGTTGGATTAATTTAGAAAAGAAGGGCTTGGCAAGTATTTACGTAGGTTTGTTTTTTTCAGGTTTTTTTTAATGTTAGAGAAATGAAGAAACTACTTTTTGGCCTTACTAATCCATTATTTCATCATTTTATATTTATCTTAAATAGGTATTTTATTATTTGATTGTAACATCTTTAATTTATATTTCTTTTAAAAGGGGATACTATACATTATTATTAATTATATTATAACAGCACCCCAGATTCTTACACATTTTACAAGGGGGTCACACAATTTTTTAAAATTATGTTCTTAAAAAAAGATATTTGTCCAACAGATAATTGTTCTGTATTGTACCGATCTGTATGGTAATGAACCTCTGCTTTGTTCTTTTACATTTATGCCATTAGAGCCATAACAACAAAAAAACTATAGTGAATATTGATATAACATGCTAAAATTATTTTTTAGGAAAATGTATATGACAAAATTGCCCACATATTTTAATTAATTTTCTAAGTGGAACTTACTTTTATAAGACTTTTATAAGACGTAAACATGAATAAATGTTTAAGGTACATTAAACACTTGAACATAAAAGCTTGCTCAACCAACAAGAATTTCTTTTAATTTTCTATTTTAAAATCAAGGCCATGTATGTATGTACTTACGTATGCATGTAAGTCATGTCTGCAGGAGTATTTTAATGAATTTTTTTTCTGTTTTCTCATAAGCTATCCATTGATACCTGTGGCATTTCATTGCTAGAACTTTACATTTACATTTTCAGTAACAATTATTATTTTTAGATTGTAAAAAAAAATTTTGTACATTTTTCTTAGTGGCTCTTGACACCCAACAAATTATTCATATTTTTTTTATTTAAAATTATTGTTTAGTATTCACATATTATTTTTTTTTCCTATTTATACAAGTGAAGTTTATTACAATGATCAGTTTTCGGTACTCTTTACTTAGAAGGGCGCCCATCTCGGGCATCTCGGGGATTGAATGCACTAAAAAATCGGGTGCGATCAACCGACGAGATGCCCGAGATTTCCCATAGGGAACAATGTTAAATGTCTCAATTGACCCGATTTTCCTGTTCAATGCCTCAATTGACCCAATTTTTCCATAGGAAACAATGTTAAATGGGCCACAGAGGCCAAATAGGCACCCTGAAGTGAATAATGGCCACCCGAATTGTTAACGCCACCCCACGATCAACGTCAACCCGAAGCGTGGCGAGCGCAGCGAGCCCGCGAGGGGCGGCGGTACGCGTCCTACGACCTTTTCATACCCCCACTATCCACGTCGGCGTGGAGTTGAGAATAGAAAGTGTGGCGAGCGCAGCGAGCCACCGAGCCCGAAGCGTGGCGAGCGCAGCGAGCCCCGCGAGGGGACGCGGATACCTTCACAGGTATCCGCGTCCCCTCGCGGGCTTCACAGCTGTCCGCGTACCCTCGCGGGGCTCGCTGCGCTCGCCACGCTTCGGGCTCGCCACACTTTCTATTCTCAACTCCACGCCGACGTGGATAGTGGGGGTATGAAAAGGTCGTAGGACGCGTACCGCCGCCCCTCGCGGGCGCGCTGCGCTCGCCACGCATCGGGTTGACGTTGATCGTGGGGTGGCGTTAACAATTCGGGTGGCCATTATACACTTCAGGGTGCCTATTTGGCCTCTGTGGCCCATTTAACATTGTTTCCTATGGAAAAATCGGGTCAATTGAGGCATTGAACAGGAAAATTAGGTCAATTGAGACATTTAACATTGTTCCCTATGGGAAATCTCGGGCATCTCGTCGGTTGATCGCACCCGATTTTTTAGTGCATTCAATCCCCGAGATGCCCGAGATTTTTTACTAACGATCCCCACGATCAAAATCGTGGGCGCCCTTCTAAGTAAAGAGTACCCAGTTTTCTTTAATAAAAGTCTATTTGGAGGTGAAGGCTCAGGGTATTGATTTAGCTAATAATACCTTTAAAATAGCCCTGAACATTTAAAATAGCCCTGAAAATAGCCCTGAACATTTTATGTAATAAAAAAAAGATATTCAGGATTTTTCCTATATTTTTTGTCTAAATAAAGCAATAAGCTAGTTTCGGGGGTGGGCTTAACAGTTTGCAATAACTTATCTGATTCCCAGGTGCTTTTTATAGACTGTAAGCTTTCAAGCAGGGCCCTCCTATCTCTATGTCAGTTTGTTTCTACCCAGATTGTATAATCACTGTTGTTTCCAATTGTAAAGCGAAACGGAAAACGCTGTGCTATATAAGAAACTAAAAATAAATAATACAGCCCCCAATGCTCTCAGCCCTGGAGATCCCTGGAAATCGATCCAGCAAATACAGTATATTATAAACATGACATACGTACTGTATATATATATATATATATATATATATATATATATATATATACATGGATGTTGAGAGTTTTCCCTCCTTTTGCTTGATCAAAACATCCAAATACTGTATTTCCGTATAGCTACATGTATATGTAAATGTTATTGTTGGGTCCCATATATATATATATATATATATATATATATATATATATATAATCACTCGATGCGGCACTCACGTGTCTTCATAAAATAAGACAAATGACAACTGTCTTGATCAACGTTTCGGTCCTTTTTATTCGAACCTTCCTCAGGATACCTGAACGAGATCTGGGGTTTTATGAAGGCACCCGTGCAAGCTTCTACCGCTGGTCGTTTGAGTGCCGGATAATCCACGCTGTTATATATATATATATATATATATATATATATATATAAAGTCACTTAGAATCAGGGCACTCACCAAGCAGCTATAAGGCAATGCTTCTTTTATTAATCCATCAAGTATGACAAATAAGCCGACGTTTCGGACCCATCTGGGCCCTTAATCATGGCGTCCTGGATCTCACAGAGAAGGCAACTGATCTCATGCTACATGCTGCTCATATTTATGTGATCTTAATTACATCAATTAGCCCCACATGTGGGGATCAACAATTAACCATAGCAAATATGTAAATAACAATGCTACAAGCGCTTCAGCACATCACCCTCATATCCCTCAATACCTAGAGCTATATAGCAAAATGGGCAAAGTAATATGTATAAGTAAAAAAGATAACTCACCTATATCACCTATATCAATGAATATAATTCATTTAAATGCTTTTTATGAAAGTATAACTTTTTTCTAATTCTCTCCCAAAAATTTTTTTTTTTCTATTTTTTCAAATATTTCCTTTGTGTAATTGATGTTCTTTGATGAAATTCTTTGTGTTGGCTATTTAATACTTACCCACAACAGTGACATAATAAGCTAGGGTAGCCATGGTCGCATACCACATCAAAATCTAGGTCCTTATATAAGATAGGGACTAAAGTTGAGACTATTGGATGATGTACCTTGGTTATGATTTGGCTTTTTTTTAAAATATGTTATATGTTTCAATGTTGTTCGTTTGGAGACTGAGATCATGCTATGTGCTGCTAACTAATTGCACTCATCTAAAATAACACATCCTAATTCCTTTTAGGTATAAATTTGGGATAGGCTCCCTCTCATCACGTTAGATTTGGTATTTTTAGGCTTGTTAGATAGCGACATATTGTTGTACAAGTTCTGTGTACTAAGGTAACCAGGCTAACGCTGGTATTGTTTACATGGATGACGCGCTTAACTACAGATGCGCGTCACCTAACAACGATTAAGGGATAGGATACCGCCTAGAGCACTGACGCTAGGCACGCTGTGACGTGCTATTGAAGAGGATACGTGCGCTGAAATGGGTAGTGGATGATTTGACACGCACGTAGGACCGCCTATAATGGCGCCGTGCGTTCCACTGATTAATGGACGAAATAAGCGCTGTGTGTGACGCGCTGCCCGGAAGGGGTGCACGTCACGGAAAGATGTTCTGGTGATTGGTTGATGGATGACACGCACGTGGGGACCGCCTACAATGGCGGCGTGCGTTCCAAATATGTTTAACAGCGTGTTTTTGATATAGGTGAGTTATCTTTTTTACTTATACATATTACTTTGCCCATTTTGCTATATAGCTCTAGGTATTGAGGGATATGAGGGTGATGTGCTGAAGCGCTTGTAGCATTGTTATTTACATATTTGCTATGGTTAATTGTTGATCCCCACATGTGGGGCTAATTGATGTAATTAAGATCACATAAATATGAGCAGCATGTAGCATGAGATCAGTTGCCTTCTCTGTGAGATCCAGGACGCCATGATTAAGGGCCCAGATGGGTCCGAAACGTCGGCTTATTTGTCATACTTGATGGATTAATAAAAGAAGCATTGCCTTATAGCTGCTTGGTGAGTGCCCTGATTCTAAGTGACTTTACATTTGGACCATAAGCTGTGCTTGTGTGACTGGCGGGAGCACCTCCGGAAAACAAACGAATTGAACCGTGAGTGCATTGGAAATTACAGTATATATATATATATATATATATATATATATATATATATATATATATATATATATATAATATACAGATGAGAAACCTCACACTGTTATCGAAAGATTAGTAGGGTGCCAGATCACATACAAAATTGCAAATTTTTGGTAACTCCATGATATAGAGTGGTCTGCACACCAGGTTTTGCACAAACTTTTTTATGTCACATAAAAAATGAAAAAAAAAAAAAAAAATAGCACATGGCATTGCATTGGAATCATAACAGAGCATAAAGGTGCAGGTTACTTATCTAAGCCCAACACTGCAGCAAAGTGTCTCAGGGGAACCCGTCACCAGCATCCAAGCATCAATACCCGACAGCCTGTTTCGGTGGTGCGACCACCTTCCTCAAGGGTATAAGCTTAACTGCCCAGCTAGCCATATATAAAGGCCCTGAAGGCGCCAAAATCAGAGCAAACAACACTCACCTGTCACAACATCTCACCTGAATGAATTAGAACCAGCCTGTGTGCCGTGGAACGCATGAAGTGCATCTAGAACGCACTTCCCCTTCCGGAAACGGCATACCGAAATATAGCCTTGCAGTGTAACATTCTAAGACCAAAATATGCTGATGCCGTAATTATGTGCAGCTGTCAGAGACCCGTTACATGGATACATTGCCCCCAACACCCTCTGGTGCAGCGGGCGTGTCCCACGAGCGAGTCCTCAGCCAAACGCCTTACTTCCTGCAAGCTGGAACGCACAGAGTCTGGCTGTGAAAAGCACGGTCACAACTCATGCGCCAGCTGATGCAGACATCCAATACACGCTACAGCCTACAACTGAAGAGTGGTGGCTCACTACCTGCTTGCTGGAACGCACACAATCAGACTATGGAACGCACGGCCATGACCTGAGCACCAGTCAATGCGGAGGACCAACCCACCCTATTATTAACGGCACAAAAAACCACTGGCTGTTAAAACAAGTAACATATTAACAAAAACAGGATGAGGATGGACATATGGTGAGGGGTTAGTTATTTGCTATAGAAAATGGCGCACTACTATGGACCTAATAAAAGTGCTTTCACCACATGATAATTGGTATCAATGGATCTCACTAACACAAAACAACAAATATAGAAATGTGCACATATATACATGCCCAAAACCAACACCGAATAATCTGTGTGCAACAAATTATGCACTAGTTGCACAAGTGGAGAGTATAAAGGGGAAGTCATTACTAACTTATTAAATACAGAATCAGCATATCAGAAATATAAGGCGTGAAAGCCAAGGTAGGGTTAATAATAGGGTGGGTTGGTCCCCCGCATTGACTGGTGCTCAGGTCATGGCCGTGCATTCCACGGTCTGACTGTGTGCGTTCCAGCAAGCAGGTAGTGAGCCACCACTCTTCAGTTGTAGGCTGTAGCGTGTATTGGATGTCTGCATCAGCTGGCGCATGAGTCGTGACCGTGCGTTTCACGGCCAGACTCTGCGTTCCAGCTTGCAGGAAGTAAGGTGGTTGGCTGAGGAATCGCTCGTGGGACACGCCCGCTGCACCGGAGGGTGTTGGGGGTGATGTATTCATGTAACGGGTAACGGGTCTCTGACAGCTGCGCTTAATTACGGCATCAGCATATTTTGGTCTTAGAATGTTACACTGCACGGCTATATTTTGGTATGCCGATTCCGGAAGCGGAAGTGCGTTCCAGATGCACTTCATGCGTTCCACGGCACACAGGCTGGTTCTGATTCATTCAGGTGAGATGTTGCGACAGGTGAGTGTTGTTTGCTCTGATTTTGGCGCCTTCAGGGCCTTTATATATGGCTAGCTGGGCAGTTAAGCTTATACCCTTGAGGAAGGTGGTCGCACTACCGAAACAGGCTGTCGGGTATTGATGCTTGGATGCTGGTGACGGGTTCCCCTGAGACACTTTGCTGCAGTGTTTGGCTTAGATAAGTAACCTGCACCTTTATGCTCTGTTATGATTCCAATGCAATGCCATGTGCTATTTTTTTTTTTTTTTTCATTATTTATGTGACATAAAAAGTTTTGTGCAAAACCTGGTGTGCAGACCACTCTCTATCATGGAGATACCAAGAATATATATATATAATAAATGTGGCACTCGGAGGTCTTTTCAACAATGTATTAACAGAGTGATTATTTTGTCGATACATCAATGACATATTGATGTGGATGGGAAATAAAGATGAATTCGAGATCATGGAAGAGATAAATAAAAAGGACCCAACAATTAAATTTACATATACATGTAGCTATACGGAAATACAGTATTTGGATGTTTTGATCAAGCAAAAGGCGGGAAAACTCTCAACATCCATTTATTACAAATCCACAGATAAAAACACATTTTTACATGCTTCTTCATTTCACCCAACAGCTATGAAACGCAGCCTTCCTTTTTCACAGTTCCGCAGAATTTGAAGGATCACAAGTGATGAGAGCCTTGCATCCATACAAATGGATCATTTAACAAAAATAATTCCTACAAAGGGGATATAAAAAGCCAGACTTAGAAGCAGCAAAAAAGAAAGCAGTATCGATTTCCAGGAAACAATGTTTGACACATAAAGTGAAAAATAAAAAAGATGTTCTACCATTCGTGACACAATACTCAACATCTAGCATGGCAATCTCTAAAGTGGCCAAAAGGATATTGCCCATCATATAAAATGATCCAGGTTTAAAACCACTGCGGCGAACAAGACTTCTTAATTGTCATTAAAGAGGTAGGAACCTCAAGGACCTACTGATAATAAATTATGTTTCTACAACAAGTCAGATTACTAGAAGTCATTTTCTAAGGAAAAAACCCAGTTCATATAGATGCGTGGGTTGTACTACATGTAGTCATTTGGAGACAGGCCCACATATCACCCACCCATATTCGGGGAAAATAATAGGGATTAAACATGTGTTGAGTTGCCACAATAAATATATAATTTATGTGATTAAATGTCCCTGTGGACTTGCCTATGTAGGCAAAACAATTTGCAGCTTCAGAGAGAGAACAGCCCAGCATAGGTCAGCCATCCGCCTAGCCCTGGCAGGAAAGGAAATAGACCAGCCGGTAGCCAGGCATTTTAAGCAGGCCGGACATTCGTTGGCACAATTGAGATACAAACTGGTTGACCATCCTTCCCCCCCTCAGAAGAGGGGGTAACAGAGGATTCTTACTACTCCAAAGGGAAGTTCAATGGATCCGGAAATTAGAGACAATGGCCCCGAAGGGACTAAACGAGAATTGTAGTTTAACTTGCTTTATGTAAACAGATGAAAGTATTCTGGAGAAAGAATATATATATTGATTAGAATTGGAGTTGGGTTAGAAATCAAGAGTACCCAGTCCTATTTAATGAGTGTTGTTGTGATTATTTTAGAAAGGATAGTGATAATGTTTAAATATGATTGAGATATGTAGTTGCCAGGTGGTATATACAATGACATTTATTATACTTTTTACACTTTTGAGATATTATTCACAGTGAGGTTAAAGCACTTTATAAACATGCTGTTGTTTTTTGTAGATGTTATTAGTTCCTTTGTCATACAGGTACCCCATATGAGTAGCGGTAGATGGGAAGCCACCGCTGACGGGAATTCAGTACACTGAAGCGTTGCCGGGCAACGGGGATGTCAGATGACGCTCCGTGCTCACAGCAAGCTGGATTATGTGAATGGTCAGATGACCCCTGTGATCCCGGCGCGCTGACGTATGATGCACTAACGTTCACCACAGAGTGAGCGCTCTCCCCTCCCGCCGCCGCCCAGAAGTGCCTGATGCCGGGGATATCCTGCACTGTATCGGTAAGGTATAAATAAATTCTTTATTGTTTATGATGAAAAATGCTATAAATACATTTGAAATGTTGGCTTGAACTCTTTTAGACTGCTGCATTTTTCTGTGGAGTGCCATCCCCCCTTTGGTATGTTGTGTGTATATATATATATATATATACTTCTGTTTCTGTTCGACCAGAACGACCAGCATCTGATCTGAGTCATCTCACATTTTCTTTTAAACTCCCCGGCAGCTCCCTGGCAGTCCCTGGCCAGAAATTGGTGCATTTTGACACATAGGGCGGTATTCAATGAGCCTGATTCACCATGTTTTTATGGCGAATTTGTGCTGTTTGGTGAATTTTTGACAAAAACGGTGAATCACCCTATTCAATGACCACATGGCGAATACATTTGAAGGTTTTTTTCGCCATGATTCACCGAGTAGCAATCGCTATCTTTTTATGGTGAAGTGGAATGTGAACTTTTAAAATAAAGTGTTTTGTTTTTTACATTTGGTGTCAAAAAATCAGGAATTTTATTCTGAGGAGGGGCATGCTATTTTTATTCATGTGCTGTAAGCACATGAATATATATTTAATTAAAAAAAAAAAATTTTTTTTTTTTTTTACACAGCAGCCAGCAGGGGGCGCCGGAGCCGAGCCGCTCATTACATATTCATATATTCACTGCACCCGATGTTACATTGGGTATAGTGAATATACGCGGCCCCCTGCTGGCACCCCCAGGGGGGGCAGCCTGTGCTGCCTGGCACCCGGGGAGCCCACCTGCCCCCCACAAACGTTCAGGGGCAGGCAGAGAGACTTCCATCTCTCTGCCTGGCACCCTCCTCAGGCTCCCTGCGGCATTCGCCGCAGGAGCTCATATTCGCCAGTCAGGGGCAGCGAGCCCCTGACACGTTGAATACCGGAGCCCGCTGGCTCCGGAACGTGGCGAATGTGCAGCGAATCCTAAAAAGGATTCGCTGCACCTCGCAGGTATTCACATTGAATACCGCCCATAATGTTGATGCACATAGGGTCTGCACCCACTCTCAACAGATCATATGTGCAGCACATAAGATCATAGAATCCATCTCACGACCCACGGGCCTGTGTATCGGATAGTAATCATACCAAAAACACCTCACGATGTGCACAAAACACCATACAATGCATTGTAAGAGCCTCATGTTTAATCATCTGTATAGAAATCAACATTAACCAGTTACAACAATTATACACACACACACACACACACACTTGTTTAATAATATGAAATTTTCAAATTAGTCATGAATAATATTCTATTTAATTTCCATTAATAGCCTTCTTACATTGAATAGCTTTTATTAAACTTTGATTACTATTTTTTCTCAGTGTATCATGTATTTGTTTTACACAATGTTCTGGTTAATTAATGTTTTTCTACTGTAGTAATTATGCGCTAGATATTTAATTATTAAGTTAAACATAACAGGCTGATTGGAAAATACTGAAATGGGTCACAAACTCCAAAGTGACTAAAGTATGACATTGTATGGAAGTGCAATTACGGTTACTAATTTACAGTGATACACTACTTCACTATACCACACAGCCCTCTTCTGTACCTTGAAAAAAAGGGGTCAGTTACCAAAGTAACTGAAGGGGCGCCTGTATGAGTGGTTTCTGCCAGCGGCTGTCAATAAAAGGGGTTGTCAGTCCCTATAGAAAAAGGAGAGTGGTAGACTGCGCTTATTGATGACAGAGTGAGGAAAATGAAAAATATATATTTTAATTGTATAATAGCATGCTACAATGTAAACACATGAATTACAATAAACACAGTAAAAAAGGGGGGGGAGGGGAGAGGGAAATGTAAAATGCTGCATCCACTGAAATAGTGATATCACCTTTGAAAGTCCACAGTTCAATGGGTAACTGGGAGATGGAATGATCCTTTTAGGCTTGGCCACAGCGGTGCTCGATTGAAACTTCTTCCAGATTTGGTATGGGGGTTGCAAGCCTCCCAATTGGAAATACAAAGTGATGTTGAGACGTCCGCAGGATGACTCTGGGTGGGTATTAGATAGGCGGCTTGCCTTCAGAAAGTGAGTGCCTCACTCCAGGTCAAATGGGCCGATGGTAGTAGGCAGGTGAGGATCTCCAGTTAGCTTTAGATGGAATGGTGATGGTGGAAAGCAGCGTGATGGGTGGGCAGTGGGAGCCTGGTCCAATGCGTTTCGCCGCGATAAGCAGCTTTTTCAAGGTGGTTTGAGACAGGCAGGGGTGGGGGTATATATACCTATAATACTCAGGTAAATCGTATGCACCTGTGTGCAAAGCAATCAACTTTGCGTAACATAAAAACAGTTAAAACCATACCTCATAATGAGCAGGAGACATAACTAAGTAGTCATGTAATACATAAGGTTGAAAACGAGTGGTTTTTTTAAGTAAAAAAAACACTATTTTGATCAAAATACCTCGGCCGGCGTCATTAGACTTCCGGTTGCGTACTTCCGGTGGACGAATGGAACGCATGTGGAATGCATAGCGCTGCCAATACAGCGCTATGCGAATGTATTAAAAATTGACTACGGGGTATTGGTGGTCAGGGAATAGGTCAGGGAATATCCATATAATGAAAAAAATTTTACTTAAAAAAACCACTCATTTTCAACCTTATGTATTACATGCCTACTTAGTTATGTCTCCTGCTCATTATGAGGTATGGTTTTAACTGTTTTTATGTTAAGCAAAGTTGATTGCTTTGCACACAGGTGCATACGATTTACCTGAGTATTATAGGTATATATACCCCCACCCCTGCCTGTCTCAAACCACCTTGAAAAAGCTGCTTATCGTGGCGAAACGCGTTGGCCCAGGCTCCAACTGCCCACCCATCACGCTGCTTTCCACCATCACCATTCCATCTAAAGCTAACTGGAGATCCTCACCTGCCTACTACCATCGGCCCATTTGACCTGGAGTGAGGCACTCACTTTCTGAAGGCAAGCCGCCTATCTAATACCCACCCAGAGTCATCCTGCGGACGTCTCAACATCACTTTGTATTTCCAATTGGGAGGCTTGCAACCCCCATACCAAATCTGGAAGAAGTTTCAATCGAGCACCGCTGTGGCCAAGCCTAAAAGGATCATTCCATCTCCCGGTTACCCATTGAACTGTGGACTTTCAAAGGTGATATCACTATTTCAGTGGATGCAGCATTTTACATTTCCCTCTCCCCTCCCCCCCTTTTTTACTGTGTTTATTGTAATTTATGTGTTTACATTGTAGCATGCTATTATACAATTAAAATATATTTTTTTAATTTTCCTCACTCTGTCATCAATAAGCGCACTCTTCTGTACCTTGCAGGCCAACAGAGGGGCAAACTTTTGATTGACAGCTTTGCAGACTTAACCGTAGAGCTGTCATATACATTAAATTAGCTGAGATGGAGAGGAACTACAGTACAGTACCGCAAGCCACGAGTGAGAGACGCGGCAGTCCGGACTGATTACAACTGCCGGCTTCAAGGCCTCCGGGATTTGTTCTAGGTCTTGTTCCACAAGTTTTTGAAAGGGGTGGGAGGACCTTATTCACGATCATCCTGATGAACCTAGACCGGTGGTGAAACTAGTTGAAGAAAGTGAATTGGACCCACTGCATGCCGCATCTTGCAAGAGCGGGAACTGCCGGCAGACACCATCCCACCTCACTCCAAGGATAAGGTACCCAGCCCACTTGGGCAAAAGGAGATAGTCCATAAACATTGAGACTGAGTCCTGCATAAACCTTCCTTGTCCCACTATCGGATAACCACATCCAGAGAAGACCAGTGTTAGTCTATGTACGTCAACCTTCCCCAATACCCACCCTTCTGTGTATATGTATACCGGTATTAGATAGGAGTATCACCATTTCTGCATATGAAATTATTAGTCATATATGAAATATTGTATATTTATTTCATTTTATTTTTATATGTACTTTTAGCTTTATTCAAATACTTTTACTTCCATTTAATTGCTTGATCTATTTAATGGTGTGTACACACGGGGGGGGGGGCGATTTTTGCTAATATCGCCGGCAACACAGTCGCTGAGCGACCATACTGCCCGCAATGGGAGTGTGCACCGGTGATATATCGCCGGGTGCGCGCTCCCGATTTTTCCCCGCAGTACTAAAACATCCCCAGTGCGAACATGCCAGGTACCGAGCAAACACCAGAATGACCTCCTATATTCTGTATAAAGTATATGGCTGGACTTACATTATTTATTGGCAACTTTTTCCTAATCCATTATGAAGCATCAGTGTTAGGAGTCTAGATGTTTTATTACTAGGTTATTAAATGACTCATAACATGAGAGTATTTACATTTTGTTTGAATATGAAGCTTACGTGTGTAATTTATATTGCTACAGGCCCGGAATGTACATCTCTAGAACCGCATCAGACGTTACTGAATATTTGCACAAGCTTTGAGCATTATAAACTAGCGGAACCTTTCTCAGTAATATTTACATTGCATAAGAGGAGTTCGACTTTGGTGAGTATGAGCTACTAAAACACAGTTATTGGCTTCTATGACTCAAACGTCATCTCTGGTTTCCACTATAAATTTTGGACATATATTTTACAGCACTTTTACTGTAGAACTGCAGAACTTTTATTTACAATGGTTTAGCAATAACGATTTCTCTCAGCGAGTCGTATATTTTACAAGAGAAAAAAACAGCAAAAATATTTTGGAATCCATTAAAAAAAGAAATGTATATCCAAGACCTCATGTGAAACATAAAGAGGCTGATTCAGACCTGTTAGTTCGGGGCTGAATTTGACCCCGTTTTTTTGACGGTGGAGGTCCGCGCATGTGCATGTGCTATAAAGCACATGTGCAAACCACCGTTGCTAAAGCCTTTGGTGAGGCAATCGCTCAGTAAGGGGAGGGAAGGGTGTGGGCAGGGGGCGATAGCAGGGGAACTCCCACCGTTTTATGGGTGTCCCCATAAAAACGCTAGGTGTTCCCCGGCTAACGTAGACATGGCAATGCCTGCTTGGGGCAGGCTAGCATTGTAGGCCCTGGGCAAACAAATGCACTGGGGCCCCTACCCACCCATTAACAGGATTATTTTTTTATTATACCATCCTATAGACCTGCACCACCTCTTTAATCACTTACATACAATGAATGGCTGTCAGCACTGGCTCCAGCCATCCACCAATCAGCATGCTGCCATTCACTGGGCAGGATGCACTAAAGCAAAAATGAGGTAAAAACCCATTATCAGGGTGTTTTACCGTATTTTGGTATGCAGGAAAACCTGCACCCCAGGTTTTTGCTGCAGGAGGTTTCGCCAGCAAAAGCTGGTGATACCGCATAGAAGCCTATGGGCATGGATCCCCGTTGCTCCCCCCTCACCTGTGTCCGGGCAGCCTCCTGCTGTGCTGCCCGGACCAGTGACCTCCTCCACCCTAGTCCCATACATCCCTTTCCAGGTGCATGGAGGAGGATGCGGAGCCCACGCCGCAGCAGCAGCAGCAGGCAGCAGCCGGATAGGAGAGGGGGGTTAGCCGCGGGGACCTGTTCACCCCCCCACTGGCTGCTATCATAGAGAACACTGTCCCTGACAGATCGCTTGCGCAATCTAGCATTGCTCAGAACACTCATCTCCCCATGTGTAGGCCCCATTAGTTTACGTATTGATCGACGCATTTAAGCCTGCCGTCTGTATTGTTTTTTACTTGAACTGCGCTTCTGTTCATGCAGGTGTTGTTTTGTTGTTCTTTGTGAGACTGAAGTTTACCCACCACAGTTTTATGGTTATGAGCTGGACTCAATTTGCCTACAAATTACAATGAGCCTCAAAGCAATGCCTGGGGCTATACAATTGCAGCCCACGATAAACCAGTAGACTGGGTTATGGGTCATTAGACCGACAGTCGAAAGGCGGACACATTAAAAAGGTCAACACGCATTGGGTCGGCATGGTCAAAATGTCGACACTTGCTAAAGGTCAACATGAAAAAATGTTGACATGGTAAAAAGGTTGAAATAGGTCGACATGGACACCATATTAGTGTACAGCGCTGCACTCACCATGCTTTGTGCACGTCGTCTCTCTGTGCTCGGCGCAATATTATATTCTAACTTTTCTAGGTAAAGTATGAACAAGTCGGTTTAAAAAAAAATTCATTTAGACCTTTTTCTTTTTCACATTTTTCATATCGACCTTTTGCTTGTGTTGCTCTTTTGACCATGTCAACCTAATGCATGTCAATCCCTTTCGACGAGGAGAGATAATTCATAAGAAGAAGCGGGAATAGTAAGTAGCGAGGTTGAGGTGAAGAGATAGGTTATTCATATGTGAGAGAAAGTTTTAAGACTGACCAGGAAGAGGGGCGTTGTAAAGTGTATACCATGGGAGCCAAACAGAGTGGAATTTCCGAACAGTGTTGTTTTGTAGACTTGTGATATATTCCATTTTAGCTATGAACCATATTCTATTAATCATTTCTTGTTGGCTAGGGGCATTTAGGTTTTTCCAATTGCTTGCTATTTGATGTTTAGCCGCGCAAGCAATGTGCAGGATCAACTTATTAGATTCCTTAGGGAAATGGTCAATTGGGGCACATAAGAGTAGGTTAATGGGTTCGATGGGAGTAGGAGGGACGACAAGTCGAGTGAGGAGGGAGAGAACCATCTTCCAGAAATGGGCTATAATTGGGCAGGACCACCAGATGTGGTAGAACGTCCCCCTCTGCCCACAGTTTCTCCAGCATAGGTCTGATGAATTAGGATAAATGCGGTGAAGACGAGTTGGGACCAAATACCACCTGGAATATACCTTATAGGAATTTTCTTTAATTGATACGCTAATTGAACATTTTGAGACTGCTAGACAAATTGATTCCCATTCCTCCTCCTCGAGACGTCGGCCCAGATCAGTTTCCCACTCACGTTCGTGGCTATCTAGGGTAGGAGTGTCTTTAATTAGGATAGAGTTATAAAGCTGTGATATAGATCCTCTGTCGGTAGGTCTATATATGCAAAATATTTCCAGCTGGGAGGGAGCCTGGTGGGGTTGTGTGGCTTGGTGCGTAGAAGAGAAGTGTCGGAGTTGTATATATTGGTAGTTTAAGGTGTTTGGGATACTATCTTTTTGTTGCAGTTCATCAAACGTTTTAGGGGCAAAGTCCCCCTGTATATGATGGATTCTGGTAATGCCTGCTCGTATCCAGGGAGCCGCCATCGAGGGGTTGAGGCCCGGTGGAAAAAATGGGTTATTCCATAAGGGGGTTAGGGGTGGGGGGGATGATGTAAGTTTCAATTTTTTATTGAGTTTCTCCCAGAATTTTAAGGTCAGATCTACTGTAGGAGAAGTAAAGGAATATTGCGGGTGGCTCTTGCGGGGCAACCAAGGGAGATATGAGATGGATGGGATCCCCACTAAGTTGCTTTCCAGGTCTACCCATCTTTTGCTATTAGGAGGGGAATGCCAGGCTATGAGCTGGCTTAGCCTAGTGGCATCTAAATAGCGCTGGAGTATGGGGAGGCCCAGACCACCATTTTGGGAGCGTCTAGATAAGACGTCTAAGCGAATTCTGGGCTTCTTATTGTTCCATATAAATTTACAGATGGCGGATTGTAGAGCAGCGAGCGTGGACGATGGAATTGGTATCGGGAGGGTTTGGAATAGATAAAGTAATTTAGGGAGTGTATTTATTTTTACAGCAGTAATGTGGCCGATCCATGAGAGGAAATGTGATTGCCAATGTTGTAAGTCTTTATGAATTGATCTTATAAGTGGGGGATAGTTGGCCTGATAAAGAGAACTATAAGATTTAGTTAGCTGAATCCCTAAATATTTCAGGGAGCGTTTTCTCCAATTAAAATTAAAGTTGGCCTGTAGCAGTTTTTAAGATTGATCTGAAATATGTAGTGGAAGGGCTTCCGATTTTGAATTATTAATTTTGTAACCTGAGAGGTTTCCAAAGGTTGTGAGTTCTTGAAAAAGGTTCGGGAGCGAGATTAGAGGGTTGGTGAGTGTGAGGAGGATGTCGTCCGCAAATAAGGAGAGGGAGTATTGCATGTCTTTAATGCGGATTCCTGTAATATCGGGGTTGGCTCTTATGTGGCAAGCTAGTGGTTCAATCGTTAGGGCGAATATGGGGGGCGAGAGGGGACATCCTTGTCTAGTTCCATTTGTTATCTGGAAGGGGGGGGAGACTAAACCGCCCGCCAGAACCGAGGCTGAGGGGCAATGGTATAGTGCTTGTATGGCTTTTAGGAATTTGCCTTGGAGTCCGAATTGTTGGAGGGTTCGGGTCATAAAAGGCCAGGAGATTCTATCAAAGGCCTTTTCGGCGTCTAGTGCAAGGACTAATGAAGGAGTCTTGGTGGTGTTAATATGGTGGATGATTTCAATGGTTCTTCTAGTGTTGTCTAAGGCTTGTCTGGTTGGCACAAAACCTACTTGATCGGGGTGGATCAATGAAGGGAGAAGTGGGTTTAGGCGATTGGCCAAGACTTTGGCAAATATCTTTAGGTCTGCGTTAAGTAATGAAATGGGGCGGTAATTAGAGACGAGTTGGGGATCTTTATTAGGTTTGGGGATGACCGTGATAGTGGCAGTTGTAGTGGTTGGGTGAAATGGGGCTCCGTTAAGTATTTGATTAAACATTGTTGTTAAATGGGGTATTAGTGGGATCTGAAACGTTTTATAATATGAGATTGGATAGCCATCAGGGCCTGGGGCCTTTGATGGTTTTTGAGTTTTAAGTGCTGATATGACTTCCTCGTCAGTAATGGGTCTGCTTAGGTTCGTAGAGGCTTCCATGTCTAAGTTCGGGATGTTACAAGAGGATAAGTAATCTGAGACTGAGTCGGGCTGTGGTGGGTTCGCCTCTGAGTGGTCTTTGAGGTTATATAATTGTTCGTAGTATGTTTTAAAAAGAGAGTTGATCTTAATAGGGTTATATTGTGGTGTATTTGTTGTGTCCTTAATAGCAGATATAGCTGTCAAGGCCTTGCGGGCCTTTAATCTATTAGCTAACATAGAGTCTGCTTTATTGCTTTTCTCATAAAACCTTTGCTGAAGCCTATGCAGGGTCCTCTCTGTTTTCTCAGCTAGTAAAGCATTAAGAGATGCCTTAGCTGCGGTAAGTTGTTTATAAACGGTGCAAGTGGGTTGCTTTTTGTGCTGAGCTTCCAGAGTATTAACCTCAGCGGTAAGAGCGTTTAGTTTAGCTTTTTGTTCCTTATTTCTAAAAGATGCGTAGCTTATGATATGGCCTCTAATAACGGCTTTATGTGCTTCCCACACCAAAGGAGAGCAGGGGGAATTATTGGTGTTAAGGGAAAAATAATCATTGATGGCTGTGAGTATCTTTTCTTGGAATTGAGGGATTTTCAGCAGTGTCTCGTTTAGTCAACAGGATGGGCGGGAAGTGGGAGTATCGAGAAAATCAAATGAGGCCGTGAGAAATGAGTGATCGGACCATGAGTTGGGAATAATGGAAGATTTTAGGATGTGTGGGGCTACAGAGGGGCAGCAAAAGAGCATATCTATACGGGAGTAAGATTGATGCGGTATTGAGAAAAATGTATAATCTCTGGAAGTGGGATTATGTGCTCTCCAGACATCAAATAAGCCTGATTCCTTTATGTATTTGTTCAGTGAGCGAGAAATAGCTTTAGTTTGTGAGCTAGTTGAAGGACGAGATTTGTCTAGAGAAATGTCTGAAATAGCATTGAAGTCCCCACCTATAATAAGATAGCCTTTTCGTTTTTTCTCTAGTTCCGAGAAAAAGGCTTTAAAAAAAGAGGATTGACCTGTGTTGGGGGCATATATGTTCGCGATTGTACATTCTAGATGGGCTATCAAGCCTGTGAGAATAATAAAACGCCCGTCTGAGTCAGTGTGGATTGAATGAAGCGTGAAGGGGACTTTACTGCTTATCATAATGGCCACGCCATTGTGTTTAGTTTGACTGGAGGAGTAGAAGACCGTGGGGAAACATTTGGAGCTTAGAGAGGGGTGGGAATTAGCTTTAAAGTGGGTCTCTTGTATGAGTAGAATATCAGCCTTAACGTCGTGAGTTGTGCGAAATAGGGTGGTGCGTTTTTGAGGAGAGTTTAATCCCTTAACATTCATGGAGGACAGTGTTAGGGGCATGTTTGATTAGGAGAGGGGTGGAGTAAGTGCAGGGATATGAAAGAAGAGATTTCGACCCGTCGTTGGAGGGATAGGAGAAACGAGAAATGATTCTCCTGGTGGTTTTGTTGGGAGGAGGATCTGGGAGAGTGGGCCTCACGACCAGCGGAGGACAACACGCCCAGAGTTTGGGACCTTTGGGTCCAAATTGGGGCAGCCTGGGGAAAAGACCAAGCTACCTCAAAGGGTAGTTAGGTGGTAGTGATAATAGTAATTTTGCTGAAAAAAAAAGACAATACGTAGTAATTCAATAAAGCTGAAAACTTGTAAATACAGAAGTGGAGGGTAACATCCCTCCAGTGGGATGTGAACTTATGTAGTTGCAGCTCGGCCTATATAATAGGGCCATCAGAAATTACATTGCCCTAGGGAGGCTAGATTATATAACTTATACAAATAAAAATAGAAATATTGTTTGAATGTCTTATAATGGTAAACTGAGCTAATCCTATAGAGATGACGTGCCATGAGGGAAGCCATTTAAAAAAGGGGGGGGGGGGAGAGGATGGGGAGTGAGGAGAAAGAAAAAAAAAAAGAAAAAAAAAGAGAAAAAAGGGGGGGGGGGGGAGGGTAGAGAGGAAAGGAAGGGAGGCACGATACTAAGAATCTTATTCTTATGTTTGCGGGCGTGATATTTTCCGTAAACTCAATAGAAACATGTAACAGTACAAATTTTATGAGGCCTTCCAAGGGGGATATCTGAAATTACTTTGAAATTAGACCGAAACCTAGTATAGCACTTATTCAGGTCAGCCTAAGGTAAACATGAACATCAAATGAACTATCAACATAGTTACGAATTTAGGCGTTTGGAGGAGGATCGGTAGAAGGTCTCGATTCTTCTAGGTGTGCGAGGAAGTCTTTTCCTTCTTTAGGGTCACGTATGACAATAGTCTTTCCGTTCAAGTCGACCAATAGCTTGAATGGGAAACCCCAGCGGTAGCGGATTCCTCTTGAGCGTAAGACACAGGTTAAGTCCTTGAGTTCTCTCCTTTTGCATGTCAATGTTTTTCATGTGTTGACCCTTTGACTACACTTAAAGAGGATTGCTGTACTTCACCTCATGAGGCTTGATGAGAAATCTGCAGTAAGCAGGGATATCTGCCTTATTGGGGTTGCAGCAAATGTGTTAACCCATAGCCCCATGTTCTAATCCCAGAATTATGGGTTAACCCCTTCAATGGGTTTGTTGAGGGCATGGCACACATTCCAGGATTACTCACCACCTCTGCTGACGCTAATGTCCATAACGGCTCCTTCAACTCTGGGGGGAGGAGAGTGGAGGTTGCACTTCTCCATCCCCTCCCCGAATAAGAAGACCATTTCAAATACTGCGCCGGCTCATGAGTCAATCGGAGCTCGGGGTTCGGCACCCAAATGCAATCATGATACTGCACCATATTTGAAATGTGTGAGCCGGAGCTGGGTGGCAGGTGTTTGGGTGGCTATTGGCAGGGAGCAGAGGGCTAGATGGTGTGCCCAGAGTGCAGATGCGCTGTGGTTAAGGCACCACTAGCACACACCCAGGAGGTTATTCGGTACTTGTGTATTATGAAGGCGCCCAAGTTTCCTACGTACGAAAATCGCATTGCATCGCATGGGCCATTTTAATGTAGTTTATTTAGTGCTCTCTTAGCCCCGGGGTATCGCATCGCATCACTCCTCCCGCAAAATCGCATGCGATAGATGTATAGGGTGTGCGATGCCATTACATTAGCTATACAATAATATCATTGTGTGACATATAATGAGGTTTTAGGCCCCCCCCCCCACTATCCATGGCACCCCCAAGTGTGGCGAGCAGCGGCGGAATGCGCCCTCCGACCTTTTCATACCCTCACTATCCATGTCGGCGTGGAGTTGATTTTATATAGTGTGGCGAGCACAGCAAGCCACCGAACCCGAAGCGTGGCGAGCGTATGCGGAATACATGTCAAGTAATCCGCACTCCTCCCGGGGCTCACCGCGCTCGCCACGCTTCGAACTCGGTGGCAAGCTGCGCTCGCCACACTATATAAAATCAATTCAACACCGACGTGGATAGTGGGGGTATGAAAGGGTCGGAGGACGCATTCCGCCACCCCTCGCGGGGCTCGCTGCAGTCGCCATGCTTCGGGGTTGCGTGGATAGTGGGGGCTGCCTAAAACCTCATTGTATGTCATACAATTAAATTATTGTATAGCTAATGTAATGGCATTGCACACTCTATAAAATCGCTTGGGATTTTGCGGGAGGTGCGATGCGATGCGATCCCCCAGGGCTAAGAGAGCAGTGAATAAATTACATAGAAAAATTGCATCGCATCGCATGGCCCTTAAAATGGCCCATGCGATGCGATTTTCCTACGCAGAATAGCCCACTAAGCAAATTGCTTAGTGGGCACCGTGATAATACACAAGTACCGGTTTTTCTAATTCAATTGGTTCCCCGCTCGTTCGCACAGGGAACCGATTGTATATGACTTTTATGCGCATGTGCAGCCACTGTGTGCGAGCGCCCACAGCGCTCGCACACAAAAGTCCATACGGGGGCATGGAGGGGCGTGGTGGGGCGGGCCAGGGAATTTGCCTATGGGAACACCCAGAGTTCCATGGACGTTCCCATGAGAATGCTGGGCTTTCCCATGGTAATTCTCTAATGACACAGGGGGCAGACAGCTGATGTCATTGGATGTCAGCTGCCCACCCTGTCACCACAGAGATCTGCGAGCGCTGATGAAATCATCCAATGGTTGCCAACCATCAAATTATTTCTCCCACGCACCCAATGCTGCAAATGGATGATTATGCAAATCATCCATGTGCATGCCTGCAGGGGTTCGGGCTGCCATGCAGGTCGGCAGGTGGCGTCTGGGGGACTCGCAAGGCTGCAAAATTTGCAGCCTTGAAAGTCAACCAGAATAAAGACAATCACCTTGGGTGGCCATTGTTGGTAGTGCAGCTAGCACTGAAATATTTCTGGGAATACCAGTGAAGGGGTTAGATTTTCCTTGCTAGGAATAGGGCTTGTAATGGAAAAGTTCCAGGCATAATAGTATTACAAGAAGTGGCGCCAAGAAAGAGGGGGTACTTATTAACCGGGCCCAGGTCTGATGGAGTGGCCTTTGGGGCCCTTGCTACCTGACAGCAGAAGCTGCAGCAGCTCTTCTGAACCCAGAACATGCTGCAGTGTTTATGTGTTTAAAGTGAAATTTTTTCCGTATTTATTTCTAAGAGTGCGTGGCCACACCTCCAATGATTACACCACGCCCCCTGAAAAGTACTTGGGCCCAGCCAGGATCTCTACTGCCCTGGTTACAATCTCTTTTCCACACAACACATTTGTTGGCAAGCTGCTCAATGGGATTGTGATGTCACTCAGGTGCCAAAAGGGATGGGTAATTCTGGTTAGGAAAAAACTAGGACTTGTGTAGCTTCACAGCGACAGTTACGTAGTTTACATAGTGGTGTATTGAGAATACCAATACAGCACTATGCTGGCTACGTTAACTACGTAAGTGGCTCTGGAGTCCTGAAAATACACAATGCTTAATATCCCCACTATCCACGTCATACCCCAAGTATCCACGTTGGCGTGGAGTTGATATTATAAAGTGTGGCGAGCGCAGCGAGTGACCGAGCCCGAAGCATGGCGAGCACAGCGTGCCCCGCGAGGGGACGCGGATACACGTCCCCTCGCGGAGCTCGTTGTGCTCGCCATGCTTCGGGCTCGGTGGCTCGCTGCGCTCGCCACACTTTATAAATTCAGCTCAACGCCAACGTGGATACTGGGGGTATGACGTGAATAGTGGGGGTATGATGTGGATAGTGGGGATATAAAGTGGATAGTGGGGGTGAAATGGCAGGTCTATACTTACCCTCCTCCGTCGATCCCCGCAGACTCCAGGCTGTAATCCACAGGCACTGCATCCCCGCTGAATGCTACTGTGATCCACAGTCACTCCCCGGCAGCAACATTCAGTCCCCCCTCCTTCGGCATTCGCGGCGGACGCTGTACGCAATTAGCGTAGTGCCGCTCGGGGAGCAGGGAAACCATGTGATATGCCGCCAGCGGCACTATGTACAGCGTCCGCTGCAAATGCCGGAGGAGGGGGACTGAACGCTGCCGCCGGGGAGTGACCTTCGCTGACACCGGGGAGTGATCGGGGATCGCCGCCAGGAGGAGGGTAAGTATAAATGACAACACCCACCCCCCGGCCGCAGTGAAACTACACAAGTACCAAAAACATTTTGTATCCTAATTGCACGCTGAGTAATAAATATACACATAATAATCAGATAATACAGAGATCTTGGTTGCATATACAGTATCTGCAGATACAATCTCTTTTCCTCAAGCAGTAGGTATTTTATTGAGTCTAATTATATCAGGTGAAATATGCCAATTATTCAATTTATAGGATGCAGCTTCCTAGATAAAGCTGCGGTGAAATATTTTGATCAATCTGTTTTTTTTTTATTGCTATTTTTTCCAGAAACATAAGAAAAGTTTTATTGTTCCTCAGTGAGAAAAACAAAATAGCAATCTAGCAAATATGATACCTTTTAATGGCTAACAAAAATAAATGTTGTTAAAATGCAAGCTTTCGAGACTTCTTAGGTCTCTTCCTCAGGCATGGTATAACAAGGTGTGTGAAGAACCACATATATATACACAGCAGAGTAGGAACAAGATGTGATAGATGGACATTCTTAAGATCAAAACAAAACAAAATAACAGAATGAGCTTGTAAATTGAGTCCTTAATTGGTTTGTAGATAAGTAGTGTGAAAGTTTTATTGTCTCTAAGTTGATGACAGACCAGAGTTAGAGCTCCGATGCCCTCACTCTCTCTGGGCCAGTCTCCTCAGATGTTGTAGTGGGCCATAAACGTTTGACACCCTTAACACAGGACTGAATCTATCCGAGGGATTTATGGCCCACTACAACATCTGAGGAGACTGGCCCAGAGAGAGTGAGGGCATCGGAGCTCTAACTCTGGTCTGTCATCAACTTAGAGACAATAAAACTTTCACACTACTTATCTACAAACCAATTAAGGACTCAATTTACAAGCTCATTCTGTTATTTTGTTTTGTTTTGATCTTAAGAATGTCCATCTATCACATCTTGTTCCTACTCTGCTGTGTATATATATGTGGTTCTTCACACACCTTGTTATACCATGCCTGAGGAAGAGACCTAAGAAGTCTCGAAAGCTTGCATTTTAACAACATTTATTTTTGTTAGCCATTAAAAGGTATCATATTTGCTAGATTGCTATTTTGTTTTTCTCACTGAGGAACAATAAAACTTTTCTTATCAACTGGCTAACACGGTACCAAACTTTTTTTTTTTTTTTCCAGAAACATGGAACACTGTTGCTAATATATATCTTTTTGGTAACAGCTACATCAGGTATCTATTCCAAACACACGTGAAATTCTACCTTTATTCTGATGATAAATCATTGAAACAGTCTGCAACAAAATATTATATTTATTTCCAATCTGTCAGGAAGATAACACAGTCCTGAAAGTAATAATTGATAGGATTGCTTTTGATCTTGGTTTGAACATAAACTATTAATGGAAGCAAACACACTCATGAATTAGCCAATGTTGAATAGATTATAAATATTGCAAAAGGTAGTCCCCCTTCCAGATGTAGTGTATTTGCTTAGTATTAAATGTCAGGCTGCTTAATGACAAAGCACACATTGTACGTGGACAAGCCTCATTTATCACCGTTATCCACACTCTGTTGTCAATGAGCTTAATGTGCTTTTGTAAAAACATTTTATTGTTTAGTACAGTGGTTCCAGTGGCGTAAGTTCCCACGATACGCCCGGAGGCGGTATTAATAGTGGTGCCCCTCCACCCCCAGTATTTGTGGTTACTGTATAGACCAGTATCTAATAAAAAAAAAATTCTACCCAACACCTTTAACTCGCGCACCTCTCACCCCTTCACGGTAGCGCAGCACAGGCTACACGCCATTGCCGAGTCTGTGCTGCAGGGATCCCACCTCCTTCCTCCCTACAGCCTGCACACCAGCCAATCAGGGTGCTGCAGGCTGCAGTTTCAAATCTCATTGGACAGCTGAGTCAGTGTGAGAGGCCTGATCTGGAGACCTTAAGTCTCCCAGCGGAGGGGCTCTGGGACTCTGCAATGGTGGTACTGTTGCCTGCTCTCTGTGCCCCCCCTGATAGCTAACGCTTGGCGGCAAATGTCTCCATTGCCTCCGGGAGTTACGCCACTGACCAGGTCGCCCTAGAATATTAGCATTTGTTCAAGGCACCTCTAGTCAAAAATTATAGATAAATAAAAAAATAAAGCAAATTGTGCTTAACTGTCACCCTCAGGTTCAGTTACAGTATGTAGTGGAAAACAGCTATGGTTCTACTTGTCCATACATTTTATGATTGGAAGCCAGCAGCCTTGGTTTTGCCTATCACTTTGAGCATAAATAATTTGTTCTGGCTGTGGACCCCCAACCCAAGGAACCCTTGCAAACATCATATATATATATATATATATATATATATATATATGGTACTCTTTACCTATCACGGCGCCCATCGCGGGCATCGCGGGTACATTTATGTCTGGCCGCGACGCGACCGACGCGATGCCCGCGATTTCCCATTGAAACCCATGTTAAACATGGAAATCGCGTCGGTCGCGTCGCGGCCGGCCATAAATGTACCCGCGATGCCCGCGACGCGATGCACCCGATTTCCCATAGCAATCAATGTTAAATGGCCCGACCGACGCGATTTTACTGTTAAATGCCTCAATGGACCCGATGTGGCCATAGGAAACAATGTTAAATGGGCCACAGAGGCCAAATAGGCAACCTTGACTGGTAAATGGCCCCCCCAATTGTTACCGCCACCCCACGATCAACATGACCCGAAGCGTGGCGAGCGCAGCGAGCCCACGAGGGGCGGCGGTACGCGTCCTCCGACCTTTTCATACCCCCACTATCCACGTGGGCGTGGAGTTGAGAATAGAATAGTGTGGCGAGCGCAGCGAGCCACCGAGCCCGAAGCGTGGCGAGCGCAGCGAGCCCCGCAAGGGGACGCGGATACCTTCACAGCTATACGCGTCCCCTCGCGGGCTTCACAGGTGTCCATGGCGACGCGGACACCTGTGAAGCCCGCGAAGGGACGCGTTTACCTGTGAAGGTATCCGCGTCCCCTCGCGGGGCTCGCTGCGCTCGCCACGCTTCGGGCTCGGTGGCTCGCTGCGCTCGCCACACTATTCTATTCTCAACTCCACGCCGACGTGGATAGTGGGGGTATGAAAAGGTCGGAGGACGCGTACCGCCGCCCCTCGCGGGCTCGCTGCGCTCGCCACGCTTCGGGTTCACGTTGATCGTGGGGTGGCGTAAACAATTGGGGGGGCCATTTCAGAGTTCAGGGTAAGTATTTGGGCTCTAAGGCCCATTTAACATTGTTTCCTATGGTAAAATCGGGTCCATTCAGCCATTTAACATGAAAATCGTGTCCATCGGGCCTTTTAACATTGATTCCTATGGCAAATCGTGGGCATCGCGTCGCGGCCATCGTGTGCACATTTATGGCCGGCCGCGACGCGACCGACGCGATGTCCATGTTTAACATGGTTTTCAATGGGAAATCGTGGACATCGCGTCGGTCGCGTCCGGGCATCTTTAGCCCGCATACGACGCGACCGACGCGATTTTTTACCTCACGATGCCCACGATCAAGATCGTGGGCGCCGTGCTAGGTAAAGAGTACCGAATATATATATATATATATATATATATATATGTATCCCCAATATTCCACCTCGCGCTAGAGCCTATTTGACAAATAAATGTTTTTACAGAATGATATACTTTTTATACTTTGTACAAGTAAGGCAGCCTCACCACTAAGTTCCCTGAGGGATAGGGAACGAACAAAGCCCAATACTTTTACCCAATAATGGTGTGGCGCCTATAACAGAATTTAAATACAAATTTGCAAAAATCCGATGAAGTAATAAAGGAGATCTTTTCCAATAGTTTGTTTGTTTATTTTCTTCACAGGATAATCGGTAAAAAACGCTTGTAGACAATCCCGACGTGTTTCGTCTCACAGAGACTTCATCAGGGGAAATACAATAATCTTGTGGTCGTGAAATTTGTGAAATCTATGGGATACTCTTCTCCGTTTGCACAGATATTTTCCAGAATAGATTAATAGTATAAGGTATAATGTCCTTAATACCTATATTAGGAATATGAATTTATATCCGCTGAAAGGTCTGATTAAAGCCAATTAGTGTGGCCCAAAAATAGGTCTTAGAATTCCTGTCTGTCTCCTTTAAATTGGAGTGGGTGAAATTGCCTATAAAGCAGCAGGTATTTGAATTCCTGTTATCCTCCTTTAGAACATAACTAAAAAGATTTTTTCCTAAAATCATGGATGATGAAACTTCATCCAAAAATAAAATAGATATATCTCCTAAGAGACTCCTGTGTGCTTCAGAGAGGCTAGCAGAATATATATATATATACCATCATAAGTTGGCACTCCCATGCTGTAGAAGTTAGTAGTAGTAGTATAGCATGCCATGCAGCGGCACTCTGTATACAGTGAATATAAACTCAGTCATTCTCGATATCATTTCAAATGTTTAATACATGCCAAGAAATGGATTAACCTTGAGTGCCAACATCTTTATGAACCATGTTAAAAATATCGGCTGAAAATGCCAGCATCGCTCACATTTGTTATATACAGTAAATTCAAATGCAAAAAAATTGTGTAAAAAATATATTTTCTATGTAAGGTAAACATTACAGGTAATTGACCAGATGTACTAAGTTTTAGAAGTAATAAAATGGAGAGTGATAAACTGCCAGGGAATCAGCTCCATACTGCCATGTCACAGACTGTGTGAAAAATTACAGGTAGGAGCTGATTAGTTGGTGGTTATCACTTTTCAATTCTTAGTACATCTCGCCCATTATGAGGAATAAAATTGTTTATATTTGAAAAAATACAGAGTGCTGCCACTTGGAATGGTGTGTGTGTATGTATATATGTGTATATATATATATACATACATATACACAGGACCTGCACTCTCACCCTCATATATCAGGTAGCCGCTGGGGTGCCGTATATATAGCAGTGCAGCCAAAACTAGCACAGCTATGTACATACAGAGAACTACCCAATGGGGAAAACAGCACTCACCAGACTTCTTAAGAAGTCTGGTGAGTGCTGTTTTCCCCATTGGGGAGTTCTCTGTATATATATATATATATATATATATATATATATATATATATATATATATATATATATATATATATATATATATATAATATAAATACAGGGGCTCAACACTCACCATATCTCACCTTAATATACAAATAATAAAATAAATGATGGGGTTTTAGTTCATGAATTGATCAATGCATTTAAGCTTGCAGCCCATTGCCAAGAGACCCGATTTCACTGCAAGTCCTACACTAACAATTGGTCTCTTAAGAGTCTGGTAACTGCTTACACATCATAGCTAAAGTGGACATGTGTTTTTTTCTTGGTTTAAAGCTCACCTGCCAAGCACCTTATGGCTTTTAAAGATGAGACAGTCACCTAACACAACACCTGACTTAGAATTAAAGGGGCAGCTGTCAGGTTTCAGATAAATGAGCTTCTCTGGGGTGCATGAGAAAAGCTATGATCACAGTCAGAAAGGTTAATTAAAAATTAAGCCACATACTGTATATGGGCTGCAAGCTTAAATGCATTGATCAATTCATGATTATTTGTATATTAAGGTAAGTGAGTTTAATATAGTGAGTGTTGATCCCCCTGCATCCCCCCTGCATCTGTATTTATTAGAGCATGTGGTCACCAACCGGCGGGGACCGTCACAGTGTCAGACGTCACGGGGGCACTTCGGGAGGGTAAGACTCTATTTATTTCACTTTGTTACACAGTTTTGTATCCTGATGAAAGGGAGTAAGTTCCCCGAAACGTAGATGTAGTTTTTCAATACACGCTTGTTTTGATCACAAGTCTTTGAGTGCCGCCTCATTTGTTTCTGCTATTATTGGGGTGTGCAAACCCATAAGGAAGGCACCGGAGCCACGTATCCCCCTTGAGGGTCGCAGGAGTGCCGGGATGGATCGCTGCATATATATATGATGTACTGTTATTTTGGAGCGGATAGGAGATATCATTCCACAAACATATGGAAGAGATTAACAATCTGGATTGTCCCATCAAATTCACCTATCAGATGAGCCAAAGTGCCGTTAACTATTTAGATGTAAACATCTATATTGAGGATGGGAAACTCCATACCAGTATTTACCACAAACCTACCGACCGCAACACGGTGCTATCTGCCGACAGCCATCATCCGATCTCAACGATTAAAAGTCTCCCTTACTCACAATTATTGCGAGTGAAACGATTAACTAGTGATGCCTCCAAAGTACCTGAGAGTCTGAGCAAGATGAGTGACAAATTCCTTGCCAGAGGCTATAGCCAAGGTAACATTAACGAGTCTCTACAGAAGGTCCAACAGATTACAAGAGAAGAGACATTGAAAAACAAAACTGAGCATCCTAACCTCGCTAAGAAAGATGAAGTTATCCGTTGGGTCCGAAGCTACAACTCCGCTGACAACATCATCAAATCGACTACCCGTAATCTCTGGCCCATGGTACAGCAGGATAAAGACCTCAAAATATTGAAAAATACAAGAATTATGCACTGCTATACCCGAGGCAAGAACATTAGGGACATGCTGGTTAGAACTGATGTGACGAAGAGGACATCCTCTTTCATCCGTACTAAACCAGGGGGTTGCTACCGTTGCACCGGGTGCACCACCTGCCGATATATGACACCGGGGAGGTTTTTCAACCATCCTCACTCCGGAATTAAGATCCACATCAAGAAACCATTGACATGTACTAGTACACATATTGTATACCTTATCAGATGCCCATGTGGGCTATGCTACATTGGCAAGACGATCAGAGCCTTTAAGGAAAGAATGGCATCTCACCGACAAGCGATCAGAGCGGCCATAGAACGAGGAGATCATGAACAGCCTGTGGCGAAACATTTCGCTCTCGCCAAACATAGCCTAGCATCGCTAAGATACACTATCATTGACCAGGTAGCTGATGATATCCGGGGAGGCGACAGAGGCAGAAGACTCCTTCAAACTGAGACGCGATGGATACACAGACTGGACACTGTCAGTCCGAGAGGACTGAACGAACAGTTATCTTTTAATATGTTTTTCTAGTCTGAACTACATATATATGTATACAAGTCGATTGAGCTACAAATGCTGCCATAACTGTTCTCCCTTTACTTTACCTTTCTTTCTAACTCCGTGCATAGTCAGAGTTCTTCCTCTATCACGTATATTTTATGTCCACACCTGTAGATGGGTGTGCATTTTAGCTGTATGCTTTTTTTATTGTTCAGCTATTGATATTTGTTCACACTGCACAGCCCTAGCGTGATCACCACTTGTTTGTTTTTCAGTGGTCTCCTAGACAACACAGACGCTGGAGGAGCGGACCAATCCCAGCACAAGCCGGCCGGCCAGCACGGAGATGCGGATGTGATGCGGCTTATGACCCTGCACTTCCGGGTGACTCCAGCATGGCAGCGACGACTGTGGGGGACCGTACCGCGGCGTCTGTGAGAAAGGGGAGGCACCTTTACACAGTATATAGGTAAGTTTGCTGTTACCTTCTTCATGTTTGCACATTGCTATTTGTCACTTTGATAAAGGGAGTCAAATCCCGAAACGTCAGGACCACCACCTGTGTGAGGCTGATTTATTTTACAAAGACCGAGTGAGTGCCAGCTGTTTTCCCTACACTATATATATATATATATATATATATATATATATATATATAGCAATGCGGTCCGGCACTCACTCCATGGTGTCAACGGCCCCGGTGCCCGTCCTGGTGGGATTATTAGCAAAAGGAAGGAGACTGGCACTCGTAGATCTTGTAAAAAGTGTATTCAAAAAATGGAAAGACACCCAACGTTTCAGGGCTGCGCCCCTTTGTCAAGGTGTATGTGAGAATATGCACACGTGTTTTGGTAAAGGGTGTACAAGCCCGAAACGTTGTCACAGCAGCCCCTTGTGTGAGCTTGGCTTTATTTCTTACTCATTACTTTGAAAAGTGTTGCGAGTGCCGCTGATTATCTGCATGCTATATACAGTATATATATATATATATATATATATATATATAATATACATCAGCAGTGGCAGGCACTCGCTTTACACTGAAAGTACTTGCCGGGGTGCCAGTTCAGGTATGGATACATGCAGCAGAAGGACATGTCACTCCTCTGGACTTGTGAATAATGGACACAGCACACAGGGTGGTGGTCAACGTTTCGGAAGCCTTTACTTCCTTTTTCAAGACAGTGGGGTGCAATACAAATGAAACATAATCATACACTTACCTAAATAGAGTGTATCAAGAAGGGTCCACCCTGCAGGTGTGACTGGCACACCGTCCACGCTGTCCTCCCGGCCCGGCGTCTTCCGGAAGTGCGGGATGACGTCACATCCACCGCAGTGTCCTGGCACTCCGGCCGTCAGCTGAGAGGGCGTGTCTGTTGCTGTCAGTCTCCGTTGCTAGGGGACCAAAAACAAAACAGTGAGCACACAACAATGCATATAGGGTGACAAGTGTTAAACAAGTTCGTTCATCTACGTGGCTAAACAAAGTTAAGACAGCCAATCCTGCACTCATGGGAGGCTGATGAGATGACAAGTGCAATGTTATGCAGTATGAATAAATACAGTTTATATTACAAGTGAAATCACAACTAAGTCTATACGGTGCAAGAAACATAAAACATCACATGAACCCAGCCTGTCTGCATGTCGATCCTCATTGGATGAGAAACTAAGCCAATGTTTGTGGAATGTTCAGTGAACCACATAGGGGAGGGGGAGATGAAGAGGGAAGAAGCGGGAGAAGGGCCTTAGGGTAAATCAGCAAAGGTTGGTCCACGGTATTTGCTCAGCAATGGAGTATGGGATGTGTTCAAGCCTGGTATGAGGTGGGCATCGCTGTACAAGCAATTAAAGGAACATGTTCAATGAAAAGTGCTCGTTAAGTCCCTTGGGACTGAGCATGTCCAATTTGAATATCCAGCGTGCCTCAAGTTGGATCAGGTTTTTACCCCGATCTCCACCACGTATGTCTAGAGGGACATGATCGATTATCATGTGGCGAAGTGACGCCAAGTTATGTTTCGCATCCGCGAAATGTTTTGCCACGGGTTGGTCTCCCATTTTTTTGTTGTTGAGAGCAGCCCTAATAGAGCATCTGTGCATGGCCATCCGTTCCTTGAAGGTCCGGATGGTCTTGCCGACGTACCCAAGCCCGCATGGGCATTTGATAAGGTATATCACATGCGTGTTGGTGCATGTCAGTGGGTATCTAATTTCAAAACGGCGTCCAGAGAGTGGGTGAAAGAAAGCCTTGCCAGTCATCATGTGACTGCACGTCGTGCACCCCAGGCACTTGTGACAGCCATTGGGTCTCCTCTTTCCGATCTGTGGGTTTCTTTTTGATATATCGGTGCGCATTAGCATGTCTTTGAGATTGCGCCCCCTCGTGTAACATGACATGATACGGGAGGTCTTTAGATGTTTATTGTCTTTGTCGTCCAAAGTTCCCGAGACACATTTTTGATGTTTTTATCTCCAGTATCAAAGGTCCTGACCCAGTGGATAGTCTCTTTGTTGGCATCTGTATTAGTCAGCCGTTTTTTCAAGGTATCTTCTCTGGAAATGCTCTGTACTTTGAGGGTAGCTTGTTCCAAAGTATCGGCTGAGTATCCTCTCTGTTCAAATTTGGTACACATGTTGGAGATATTTTTTTCCAGGTTTTCTTCATTGCTGGTTATTCGCTTAACTCTTAGCAGCTGCTAAAAGGGCAGTCCTCTCTTCGTCGCTGGGGGGTGATGACTCTGTGCTGCCAAGAGATTGTTTATATCAGTGGCCTTGGTATAGAGGTCTGTCAGCAATTTGTCACCATCTCTGTACAATGTGACGTCCAGGTAGTTGGCAGTGAGTTGGTTCATAGTCAAAGTGAATTTAATAGGGCAATCCATCTGGTTCACTTCCTCGATGTATTCTCTGAACTCTCTTGGAACGAAAGGAAGGAGACTTGCACTCGTAGGTCTTATAAAAAGTGTATTCAAAAAATGGAAAGACAACCAACATTTCAGGGCTGCGCCCCTTTGTCAAGGTGTATGTGAGAATATACACCTTGGTTCTCACATACACCTTGACAAAGGGGCGCAGCCCCGAAACGTTGGTTGTCTTTCCATTTTTTTAATACACTTTTTACAAGACCTACGAGTGCCAGTCTCCTTCCTTTTCACTATATATATACACTACAGTATATATATATATATATATATATATATATATATCCTGGAACAGGCTGGCACTCACTTGTAAGTCTTGCATATGCCTGGGGTAGCTCTCCAATGGTCTCTCGACGGAGCCATACAATATATCCACACAAAGAAGATAGCACTCACCAGGACTTGTCAGTTTCAAAAGCGTGCTGCTGTGTTTATTTCATCAGCAGATCATACATAGACACATATAGTCAGGTCGACGTTTCGGCCACAGAACGTGGCCTTACTCATGACCACATCAAAGACAGACCAACAGATCCCTATCAATAGTACCTCATAATGTACCTGTATCTGGTGACACCCACCAATGCACTAACAAATCACAGCGCTCACCTTAACAGGTAAACACCCATATCCATCAAATACCCAATGCAAAAAGGGGAAAAAACGGCATACTCACAGTCTGAGCCAAATAGCCCTCAGGTCTGGCGGTAAAACCGCCATTCAAGCCGGCGTGCGTTGCACTGAAGCCGGAAATGTGGACTGCTGCGTCTCAGCAGCCGGAAGTGCGTCATTTGACGCCTCAACACGGCCGCAGCGTCATGCGTTCCACTCGGGATGCGAGTGGAACGCACGGCCATTTTAAAAGCAAACCCTAACGCAGCTTAGCTGCGCTTCATATTTAAGTGGCAAAAAACAGCACTAACGCTATCGCGCTCCATCCCTCCCTCCTAACAGAGCGCATAGACGACAATGCACCTTAAAGAACAATCATTTTACATATAAAGCAGGGGTCACCAGTTCAGGACATCAGAGGGGCCTATTCACATTAAAAAACATTAAACAAACATCAAACAATACAAAACGCAAAAAAATAAAAATAAAAATAAAAGAACAATGCAAACACCAAAGCCAGTAGCAAAGGCTTAGGCATCCGCCAAATGTGTGGGCGCAAACGCACCCTACAAAATTTACAACTAGACAAACATATAGATATTCAGGACCTCCGGTACAGACCAAGGTTCAAACATTATATATCAATTCTCATTAGCCTAATGCACATCACAAAAAAGTGCAAAAAGATGTCACTGTCCTCTGCCATAGATCATAAAAAAATATTCAAATGGTTGTGCTCATTGAGCCCTTTAGGGGCTACAGACTCAAGGTCGTGAATCCAGCGGGACTCTTTCCTTAGTAACAACAGATCACGGTCTCCCCCTCTCCTCAGTGGGGGGACCCAATCAATAATCATGTACTTTAGCATGGTGACTTGATGGCCTTTAGCCACAAAATGTGCCGCCACAGGCTTGTCAGTGGATCCTTTCTCATAAGCCAACCGTATGTCCGAGCGATGCTGGGTCATTCGCTCTCGGAAGGACCTCTTCGTCTTCCCTACATAAATAAGACTGCAGGGACACTGCAAGATGTAAACAACAAACTCCAACTGACAATGCAACTTATGTCGTATTTGTATCCTCCTTCCTGTCTGTGGATGTGGAAACGAACTCCCCACCATCAATGATCTGCAAGTGATGCAGCCGAGGCACCTATAGCACCCGTTTTTCCGGGCTAGCCATTCACTTTTGCTTTGCCCCTTAGTGTCATCAGAGTTCGCATTGGTACGATAAAGGAGATATTTGAGGTTGGAACCTCTTCTGATGCCGAGTAATGGTGGACCTTTCTTGGCCCGAGTAAGGTCAGGCTCAGTTTTCAAAATGTCCCATTTCCTTTTTATAGATCTTTGTACCGTGCGTAATTTTGTATCGCACTTGACACTAAAGAGCATCCTCTCGGAGTCAGCTCCTTTCTTCTTCGTGGTCTCACCACGAAACAAAGCTTGTGCCCTGGTGAGGCATTTGTTAATACAGCTCTCATCGTAGCCTCTCTCACGGAACCTCATTTTAACTTCTTCAATCTGTACCGTCGCCAAGTCAACCTCAGAATTATTTCTTAAGACCCGCATAAATTGCGATACCGGTAAGCTGTTCTTAAGGGCCTCAGGGTGGTGACTTGTAGCTGACAGTAACGTATTTCTGTCCGTTGGCTTACGATATAGTGTATGTGCCAGCCTGCCATCCTTTTTAAAAACCATCACATCGAGAAAATTCATTTCCTGGAAGTCAATAGATGCTGTAAACCTCACAGGAGACTCGAGGTGGTTTAGGGATTCAACCATGGACATAAACGATTCCTCACTGCTCTGCCAGACAATGAAAACATCGTCAATAAATCTTCGATAGTATCGGATGTTATGTCCATAAATTGGTAAAATATGGCACTGCTCATAGCTGTCCATATAAATATTGGCATATCCAGGGGCCAGGTTAGAGCCCATGGCCGTGCCTGAGCGTTGAAAGAAGTACTCCTTATCATAAAGAAAGTGGTTACGCTCTAACACAATCCTCAGCAGAGATAATACAAATTCGATAGGCGGCCCTACATAGGTACTCCTACATAAACATCTTTTCACAGCCTCTACACCGCCATCATGAGGGATGACGGTGTAGAGTGAACTAACATCCATAGTCGCCAAAAAACAACTTTCTGGGATATCACCCAGGCCTTTCAGGCCCTCCAGGAAGTGACCAGTGTCTCGAAGATAACTCTCAGTTCTGCAAACACAATCTTGCAGATAAAAATCGACTAATTGAGCCAAGGGCTGAAGCACCGACCCTCGGGCCGAAATTATCGGTCTTCCGGGTGGCTCAACTAAACTCTTATGGACCTTGGGCAGCGTATATAGGATTGGACAGACGAGGTGCTCAACGGTCAGAAAACCAGCCAACACCCCGTCAATCCAACCCGCCGCCAAGGCCATAGAGATCAAAACATCCACCTCTTTTTTAACGCCCATCATTGGATTAGACGGCATTCTCTCATAAGTTGTGGTGTCACTTAATTGCTTCCTAATTTCAAGGTCATATTTGGTCACATCCTGGAGGACCACAGCCCCTCCTTTGTCTGCTTTTCTCACAACTATTGTAAAGTCAGAACGCAATGACTTTAAAGCTGATCTCTCGTCCCAAGTCAGGTTATCAAATGGCACCATGTCAGTACAATCAGTGGAAACCTCTTCGTTAACAAGTCTAAGGAATGTCTTAATGCTTGCATTGTTTGAGACAGGGTCAAAGGTGCTCGGGGTCCTGAACTGCCTCATACCTGCCTCTGTTGATAAATTTCCTTTTTTAGAAAAGTACTCATTTAGCCTGAGCTTCCTGCCCATCCTGTAGTGGTCAACAGTCCAATTGAACTTGTCAAACCTACAGGTGGGCACAAAGCTCAGTCCTTTGGAAAGCAAAGATGACTCAGCGGGGGTTAATTGATGACTAGATAAGTTAAAAATTAACTCTTGTTCCCTCCTTTACGGCCTCTTTGAGTGGCTTTTTTTGCCGCCCCTCCTCGGGTGCGGCCTACTTTGTCTGGGTCTAGTTTTTGGGCTCTTGTCTCCACCCCTAAAAAAGCCCCTGTTGGTGGTCTAGAACCTGCTGCTTCAGAATCTGAAGCCGAGTTTGAGGTGGTGGTGTCAAAGTTAAACTCACGTTGTGGCCTTCTCTGCCGGAACCTCACGGGGCCCCCTCTCCTCTGGTTTCCGTCACCGGATAACCACTTATAAACAGTGTGATTTTTATAATCCTGTTCCACTATATCAAGCTTTTTCCTCTTGAATAATATCAATTCAGCTTGGTACTTTTCAACCTGAGACCCTAGCTTAGTTAACCAGGGTTCGGTCTTGTCAGCAACAAGTACTGGTGTACAATCTAAATCAAAAGCCTTAATCTCTTCCCTAATTTTAACCAACTCAGCGCCCACCTCTTCAACAACAAGCAAAAGCAAGTCTAGCGAGCATTTATTAAGGATGCTACACCATTTACTACAAAAGGAAGGATTTCTCCTCCCGATTGTAGGGATGTTAGCAATCCTAAATCCCCTAGGGATGCGCTTAGAGCGGAAATACTCAGACAAAAGCTGTCCGTGCAAAATCAATTCAGTTTCCTTCCTTCGAAGCCTATGCAGCTTGTTGTATAATTCACTTGGTGTTTGCCGAGGTAAAGCGCTGAATTCTAATTGGTCAAACAAAATTTTATCAGCGTCTTCATGCCTCAGTGACAGCTGTACATTTTCAGCATCACTGAGTAAAGTATCGCTGAGAAATCCCTGGTTGACTGACATGGCACAAACAGACAACACTGAATGAAACGCAAAGAAATAGAAAAAACAAAATAGACAGAGAATAACATGTAACATATGAGTATCACCTATACAACACCGCATGAAAGCCGTACTGACACATGCAGGGGTGTATAGGAACCGGAGGTCCTGTATCTATTAGACAACAATTTAAGAAGCTCTAATAGCTACCCAAAAACAATTGGGATTTGTCTGTAAATCTTTGAAGAGAAAAGAACTCCAAAAAACAATGTTTATAACCATCAAGATTATCTCATAAACCATGTAACATTGCCCACTGTGTCCAGTAAGCAAAGAAGGCAGGGTGCACAACCAAAAAAGAGAAAAAAAAGTCCATTTCATTCCTCCTTGAACATATCCTGGAACAGGCAGGCACTCACTTGTAAGTCTTGCATATGCCTCGGGTAGCTCTCCAATGGTCCCTCGACGGAGCCATACAATATATCCACACAAAGAAGATAGCAGTCACCAGGACTTGTCAGTTTCAAAAGCGTGCTGCTGTGTTTATTTCATCAGCAGATCATACATGTTTTTATCTCCAGTATCAAAGGTCCTGACCCAGTGGATAGTCTCTTTGTTGGCATCTGTATTAGTCAGCCGTTTTTTCAAGGTATCTTCTCTGGAAATGCTCTGTACTTTGAGGGTAGCTTGTTCCAAAGTATCGGCTGAGTATCCTCTCTGTTCAAATTTGGTACACATGTTGGAGATATTTTTTTCCAGGTTTTCTTCATTGCTGGTTATTCGCTTAACTCTTAGCAGCTGCGAGAAGGGCAGTCCTCTCTTCGTCGCTGGAGGGTGATGACTCTGTGCTGCCAAGAGATTGTTTATATCAGTGGCCTTGGTATAGAGGTCTGTCAGCAATTTGTCACCATCTCTGTACAATGTGACGTCCAGGTAGTTGGCAGTGAGTTGGTTCATAGTCAAAGTGAATTTAATAGGGCAATCCATCTGGTTCACTTCCTCGATGTATTCTCTGAACTCTCTTGGAACAAAAGGAAGGAGACTTGCACTCGTAGGTCTTATAAAAAGTGTATTCAAAAAATGGAAAGACAACCAACATTTCAGGGCTGCGCCCCTTTGTCAAGGTGTATGTGAGAATATACACCTTGGTTCTCACATACACCTTGACAAAGGGGCGCAGCCCCGAAACGTTGGTTGTCTTTCCATTTTTTTAATACACTTTTTACAAGACCTACGAGTGCCAGTCTCCTTCCTTTTCACTATATATATACACTACAGTATATATTTCTCTGACATGCAGCAGGGGCCACTGGGAATCACATCGGGGTTTTGGAGCTTGGTTAGCTGGGAGCTAGGCACTACTTAGTTTTAATACAGGGGAGACTAGCTCCTCCCCTCCAAGACCCATCATCCCCCAGTGAGAAAATTGTGCCGAGGGAGCTAGTCACAGTTCTCACTGCTCCTGCAATACTTCTACTTCTACTTATTTTTTCTCAAGAATTCTTCAGAATAGGATCCCTTCCCTGCTTATTAAAAAGCTAGGGTCCGGGTTTCCTGCGCCCCTGGGTCGCCCAGGCTGTCAGTCAGAGCCTCTTCAAAGGCTTCTGCCGTGACACTATCAGCGTTCCTGCCGACCTCCATCAAGAGGACCGCCAGACGCTGCTTACAGACCTCAGCAGGGTGAGTACTAAACTTCCCCAGCACCCCACAGTGGGCTGCAGAAACGCCGTAGCGCTTACCCGGCAGACGCCGCCGCAAATAATTGGCGGGGCGGAAGGGGTTAATGGCGGCCGCGGCGTGGGGTCTGAAGCGCGCTGTGTAGGGCGCAAGTTACACCCCCACCTGTCCCTACCCTCTAGAACGCGGACAGCGCTGTCCTTGCAGGGCGCCGCCGCCATTTTGACTGGCGCGGCGGGGGTTAATGGCGGCCGCGAGGAGGAATTGAGCGCGCCTGAATACACAGGCGCAGCTAAACCACCAAGCGCCGGCAGCCTCAATCCTTTTCTGAAGCAAGGCACAGGCAAGTGCTGTGGAAGGAGGGGGGGGGAAGGTGCGTGCTGAGGGGGGCATGGCGCTGCCCCGTTAAACACACACACACTACAGCTGCTCTCTCCCTCTTGTCTTGCAGGCAGACTGCAGTTACTGTAACCCCTTCAGGGCTATCTGTTAAATATTTGGCTGCCTAGAGGGACTTACTCCCTTCCAGGACCCACTCCCCTAGGGGGGATTTTGGTTACTGCCCTAGGGTTATTTCTGTCTTGTGTTGGTGTGTGTGTGTGTGAGGATAGTCTGTGTGTCTGTGTGTGCCTCACATTGACTGGCCCGCGTGCAGACATGGCGAGCAGGTCCAAGGCTGCGCAGAAGTCTTTTACCTGCACGGTTTGTTCAAACAAGTTCTCCCAATACTCTGATGGGGGAACTTCAGTCTGTCAGACCTGTGCGGACCCCCCGTCAGGGACCCAGAGTACCGAAACTCCAGCCCCCCAGTGGGCTGCAGCCTTAGTCGGCACTATGACTAAGTTGTCTGCGGAGTTGGCAGTATCCCGCAGGGCAGAGCCTGCATGGGCTACGGCTTTGTCCAGGTCTGTGGACTCCTTAGCGGGGGCCTTATCCAAGCCCCAGAGGCCGGGTCCCTTAGCTCAGAAGCGCCCTTTTCAGATGATGCTTCAGGGAGACGACACAGACGAGGAGCCTGAGGCCTTTGAAGAAATGGAAGAGGGCGAGTGGGAGGAGGTACAGGATACCCCTCAAGAGGCGGAGCCAACTCCGGTTGGTATAGAAGCTCTTATTCTTGCAGTTAAGGAGGTTCTTCATTTGCCAGAGGATCCTCCTCCGGCTCCCCAGGAGTTGGATTTATTTGGAAATACACAGAGAGCCTCTGTGGTTTTTCCATGCCCTAACCAGGATCAGCTTCTTGAGGCCTGGAAGCGACCAGACAGGCGTTTTCAGGTACCAAAGAGGTTCCCTTCAATGTACCCCTTCGAACCGGCAGCCTTGAGCAAATGGGAAACTCCTCCACCGGTGGACACATCCGTGTCCAGGTTATCTAAGAAGACTACTGTTAGGCGCGGCACACCACTGTATCCACAATAATGTGTCGAGACGGCTCAGACGTGCTAGGATACCTGGCCAGCAGAAAAGCTGGAATAGGTCCTAGCTGGTAATCATTACCGGTCGACCAGCGCCACACCGAGACCTAAATGGTATTGGGAGCAAGTGCCAGGTGAACTAACATAATAAGGACTCGGAGGGACAGGGGACTGACGAGGAGGTAGAAGTTGCCCGTATGGAAATGAGCGCCTGTCTCAGCCCCTGACTCCGTTGCCACCCAGTACGTCCTACGGTAGGTGCAGAGGCCCTAGATCTTCCCGCACGGCAGCCACGTTTGAAGCACGGGTTAAGCCTGTGCAACTCCGGTGCCCTCCAAAGCGTCTTATGTGGTGGCGACAACCTACCGACGGAGGTGCAAGGTGGACAAGGGGTGGACTAACTAAAAACCCTGATGGCTGAGACAGAGTCCTCCCAGGGGAGGATAACGGAAATGTAAAGGGTGCCCTAAATAACCCCTAAGATAAACTGAGCTAAGGCAACCACAAAAAAATAACAAAATAGCAATACTGCTAATATAAGGTACACAGGAATAATAAAACGATACCACTGAGTCTGGGAGGAGATGACAGGAACAGCTCCAAAACGGACTTGAGGAAGGCTGAAGATGCAGGGAAGGAACTGCATCCACAAGGCAGGTATACAGCAGAATGGGGCCGCAGTGAAGAATCACCAATGCCCACAAGAAGTTATAGCCGGCGTCTGACTGGTGACAGAAGCCGGCTTTTAAAGAGGAAAAGCGCGCGCAGCGCGCTCCGGGCCGCGCCGTGATGACGGCGCCGGGAGAGAGACGCCGGACGGCCGCACAGCGTCGGTGCTAGGCAACCCCGTGACGCTCGGCCGCTGAGCAGGAAGTGGCCGGCGTTCGGGACATTGCCTAGCAACCGCCCGCGAGTCAGGCAGCCGACCACCGCGCGCCCTGGAGAGCGAGGGAGAGCGTAATCGGCGGCGGCGTCTGACAGTACCCCCCCCTCGAGGAGAGGTCAACCGACCTCTAAACCTGGGTTTGTCAGGAAAAGAGTGAAAAAACCTTCTTTTTAACCAAGGAGCGTGAAGATCCTGATCCGCGACCCAGGACCTTTCCTCAGGTCCAAACCCCCTCCAATGAACCAGAAAAAATAATTTTCCTCTAGAAATCTTGGAATCTAGAATGGATTCAACCACATATTCCTCTTGACCATGCCGTAGGATTGGCACAGGCCTATGAGTCACTGGCTGGAGGGCAGGTTTGAACAGTGAGCAGTGGAAGGTGTTGTTAATCCTGAGAGAACGAGGAAGCCACAATTTAAATGCGACTGGGTTAATCTTTTTGACAATTTTATAAGGGCCAATGAAACGTGGGCCTAATTTCTGCGAGAACTGCCGGAGCTTGATGTTTTTAGTAGAAAGCCAGACCCATTCTCCAACCTTAAACAGGCATGGTCTCCTGTGGCGGTCAGAGAAGTGTTTGGCTGACATGGCAGCAGAGAGGAGCGCTCCCCGAACCATGCGCCAAATCCTTCTCTTAGAAGCCACCCACCTAGAATTACCCACTTTGGCATAAGTGGGAAAGAAAGAGTTTGCTCTAGGGTGGAAACCGTAATTGCAGAAAAACGGAGACTTTTTAGTGGCGGCATGCCAAGCATTGTTGTATGAAAACTCCGCAAAAGGCAAGTTCTCAACCCAATCCCGCTGGGTCTTGGAGACGTAACACCGCAGGAACTGTTCTAACGATTGGTTAACCCGCTCAGTCTGCCCATTCGACTGGGGGTGAAACGCAGACGAAGGACTGAGCTTGACTTGTAAAGCCGAACAGATCGTCCTCCAGAATCTGGCAACGAACTGGACACCTCTATCCGAGACGATGTCAGACGGTAAGCCATGGACACGAAAGATATGTGTGATAAATAAAGATGCTAACGTCTTCGCCGAAGGTAAGCCCTTCAATGGAACAAAATGTGCCATCTTACTAAACCTGTCTACCACCACCCAAATGGTGTTAAAACCTGAAGATGGTGGCAAATCCGTAACAAAATCCATGGAAATGTGCGTCCATGGTTTATCAGGAACAGGTAAAGGAACTAACTGACCTATGGGAGAAAGGCGAGATGACTTATTCTGCGCACATGTGTTACACATGGAAACAAAATGCTCCACCTCCTTCTTCATGCCTGGCCACCACACAGCACGGGACATTAAAGAAAGGGTCTTAGATACCCCAGGATGTCCCGCGGACTTGCATGCGTGAAACTCTGAGAAAACTTGTTCACGGAGTCTTTGAGGGACAAATAATTTACCATCCGGGGTAGCGGCTGGAGCCGAAGATTGGGCTAAGAGTACAGAATCCAAGAGACCTTGAGTGAGGCCTGCAAAAATACATGACGTCGGAATAATGGGCTCGGGATGAGACACTGGATCTTGCATGGCAGAAAAACTTCTTGATAAGGCGTCCGCTAGAACATTTTTTGCCCCAGGTCTATAAGTGATAATAAAATTGAACCTGGCAAAAAATAAAGCCCATCTTGCTTGCCTTGAATTCAACCTCTTAGCCGAACGTAAGTAAGCCAAGTTTTTGTGATCAGTAAAAATAGTGATCTGAAACTTGGCACCCTCCAGCCAATGTCTCCACTCCTCTAAAGCACACTTGATGGCTAGTAATTCCCTATTACCTACATCATAATTTGATTCAGCATCCGAAAACTTCCTCGAATAAAATGCACAAGGATGCAACAACTCATCAAATTTGTCCATTTGGGAGAGGACCGCAACCACCCCAATCTCTGATGCGTCTACCTCAAGGACAAAAGGACATTCAGGATCTGGGTGACGAAGAATCTGTGCAGAGGAAAACGCCTGTTTGAGATTTTTAAAGGCCTCGACAGCCGAACCAGGCCAAGACGTAGGATCAACTCCTTTCTTGGTAAGGGCAACAATAGGAGCAACGACATCCGAGAAGTGCGGAATAAACCTCCTATAATAATTAGCAAAGCCCAAAAACCTTTGTATGGCTTTTAAATTAGAAGGCTGGACCCATTCTTGAATGGCCTTGAGTTTAGCCGGATCCATGGAAAACCCTTCAGAAGAGATTATGTAACCGAGAAATGAGATGGTATCTACTTCGAACTCACATTTCTCGAGCTTAGCAAATAAATGGTTCTCTCTGAGCCTCTGAAGCACTGCCCTGACCTGCTGACGATGCACATCCAAGGAGGGTGAATAAATTAAAATGTCGTCAAGATAGACTACGACGAAAACCCCCAAAAAATCCCTAAGGACGTCATTAATCAAGTCCTGAAAAACAGCAGGAGCGTTAGCTAGCCCGAAAGGCATCACTAGATACTCATAATGGCCTGAGTGGGTATTGAATGCCGTCTTCCACTCATCCCCGGCTTTTATGCGGATCAAATTATACGCTCCGCGTAAATCAATCTTTGAAAAAATAACAGCTGAACGCAACTGATCAAAAAGAACAGAAATTAAAGGTAACGGATAAGAATTCTTTACAGTAATGTCGTTCAATTGACGAAAATCAATACACGGACGTAAAGTCCCATCTTTTTTTTTAACAAAGAAAAAACCAGCTCCGACCGGAGACTTAGAAGGCCTGATAAAGCCTTTTTTCAGATTCTCTTCTATGTACTCCTGCATTGCCTTCTCTTCAGGCAAAGACAAAGAGTACAATCTACCTTTAGGTAGTTTAGACTCAGGTAACAAATTAATGGCGCAATCATACGGGCGATGAGGGGGAAGTAAATCCGCCTCTTTTTTAGAAAAAACATCTGCGAAATCCGCAAATTGGGCAGGTAAACCAGAAAGAGTGGGGGCAGCAAGTAAAGCTGGAAGGATTACACAATTATCAAAACATTTGTTCCCCCACCTTATCAACTCCCCAGACTCCCAATCAAAGACCGGATTGTGTCTTTTGAGCCAGGGAAGGCCGAGCACGATAGGTGCGATTGGGGACTGAAGAACAAAAAAGGATATTATCTCCGAATGGAAAAATCCGACCCGGAACTCTGGTACTTCCACACAATGAGTGATTACCCCACCGACCAGAGTACTACCGTCTAAGCCACAGACTGAAACCTGCGAGGCTAAAGGTCGCAGGGGCAAACCAAGATCTTTGACAATCTTATCATCCATAAAATTAGCTGCTGCGCCAGAATCCACTAGCGCTTTACCCTGCCAGGACAATTTAGAAAATTGAAAACTAGTAGGGAGAAACAAAGAGTCAGATGGGGAGAATAAGGAAAGGCCCGAGAAGATACTCCCCATTACTTCTGGGCTTTGCCGTTTCCCTGTAATACTGGACATCTGTTTAAATTATGATCCTTGGAACCACAGTACATACACAGACCCAGTGTACGTCGGCGGACTTTCTCCTTGGGAGTCAACCTGGAAAATAACCTGGTTGCCCCAAGCTGCATGGGTTCACCCAGGTCTGGGGGAGCTTCTTCAGGAAGCTCAAAACTGGGTAATGCCTGACCCTCTTTTTCAAAACGCCTCTCTCTAATTCTCCGATCGATCCGAATGGCTAAAAGGATCAAATTATCCAGAGAAGAAGGAGAGGGATACTGCACCAAACAATCCTTGATGTTATCCGCCAGTCCTAGGCGGAACTGACTCCGTAAGGCTGGATCATTCCACCCAGTGTCAGCGGCATAACGTCTGAACTTGGCGCTGTACTCTTCGGCAGAAAGATTACCCTGTTTAAGGGCCCTAAGATGAGCCTCAGCCGAGGCTGATTTGTCAGGATCATCGTAAAGGATTCCTAACGCCAGAAAAAAGGCATCAACCGAGCGGAGAGCAGGGTCATCCGGAGCCAGACTAAAAGCCCAAGATTGGGGGTCCCCTTGGAGAAGGGAAATAACAAGACCCACTCTCTGCTGCTCGGAACCTGAGGACTGTGGTCTTAACCGAAAAAACAACCTACAGCTCTCCCTAAAATTTACAAAATGGGGTCTATGACCTGAAAACCTATCAGGCAAGTTAACTTTGGGTTCCTTGTAGGAAACCCCTGGCGACTGAGCTACCTTGATAGATAGATCCTGTAACTGTTTGGTAAGGAGAGAAACCTGATTGGCTAGAGCTTGGGCCGTATTGGGATCCATGATAACCCAGCCAAAAAAAATAAATAAATGACACTGAGGTTATGGGGAGCCCCAAAAACACGGGAATAACAATGAATGAGAATGCGGACCGTACACTGCAGACAAGGCCTAAAGGCAGCAGTTGAGTAAGGCCCAACTTTCTAGAGGCCGGCTATACTGTTAGGCGCGGCACACCACTGTATCCACAATAATGTGTCGAGACGGCTCAGACGTGCTAGGATACCTGGCCAGCAGAAAAGCTGGAATAGGTCCTAGCTGGTAATCATTACCGGTCGACCAGCGCCACACCGAGACCTAAATGGTTTTGGGAGCAAGTGCCAGGTGAACTAACATAATAAGGACTCGGAGGGACAGGGGACTGACGAGGAGGTAGAAGTTGCCCGTATGGAAATGAGCGCCTGTCTCAGCCCCTGACTCCGTTGCCACCCAGTACGTCCTACGGTAGGTGCAGAGGCCCTAGATCTTCCCGCACGGCAGCCACGTTTGAAGCACGGGTTAAGCCTGTGCAACTCCGGTGCCCTCCAAAGCGTCTTATGTGGTGGCGACAACCTACCGACGGAGGTGCAAGGTGGACAAGGGGTGGACTAACTAAAAACCCTGATGGCTGAGACAGAGTCCTCCCAGGGGAGGATAACGGAAATGTAAAGGGTGCCCTAAATAACCCCTAAGATAAACTGAGCTAAGGCAACCACAAAAAAATAACAAAATAGCAATACTGCTAATATAAGGTACACAGGAATAATAAAACGATACCACTGAGTCTGGGAGGAGATGACAGGAACAGCTCCAAAACGGACTTGAGGAAGGCTGAAGATGCAGGGAAGGAACTGCATCCACAAGGCAGGTATACAGCAGAATGGGGCCGCAGTGAAGAATCACCAATGCCCACAAGAAGTTATAGCCGGCGTCTGACTGGTGACAGAAGCCGGCTTTTAAAGAGGAAAAGCGCGCGCAGCGCGCTCCGGGCCGCGCCGTGATGACGGCGCCGGGAGAGAGACGCCGGACGGCCGCACAGCGTCGGTGCTAGGCAACCCCGTGACGCTCGGCCGCTGAGCAGGAAGTGGCCGGCGTTCGGGACATTGCCTAGCAACCGCCCGCGAGTCAGGCAGCCGACCACCGCGCGCCCTGGAGAGCGAGGGAGAGCGTAATCGGCGGCGGCGTCTGACAACTACCCTGCCAGTCCCAGGGGCATGTTCGCTTAAGGATCCGTCAGATCGGAAGTTGGAGGCAACCTTAAAGGCTATGTATACGGCTGCTGGTGCCCAGCTTCGACCGGCTATTGTGTCAGCCTGGGTAAATAGGGCAAATGCCAGGTGGGCGGAGCTGATCACTGAGGGTCTCGACTCAGGGATGCCTGCAGAAGAGATTCGACAACTGGCGGAACATATAAAGGAGTCGGCGGGTTTCCTTGGAGACGCGGCTAAGGACATTTCCCTTATTTCATCACGCATCTCTGCGAACGCCATTGCAGCAAGACGGGCCTTGTGGCTGAGGTCTTGGCAGGCCGACGCAGAGTCTAAGAGAGCGGTTGAGGGCCTCCCTTTCGCAGGTGATATTCTGTTTGGTCCAGAACTGGACAGATGGATTTCACAGGCAACGGGGGGAAAATCTGCTTTTTTGCCAACAGCGGCGCCTCCTCAGAGACGCCAGTACGTGGGACCCTCTTTTCAATCCTTTCGGCCGCAGCGTTCCTTTCGAGGCAGAGGAAGAGGCTTCCAATCCTCCAGAGGTACTAGAGCCAGATCACGACCACAGGCCGCCCCCCGGATCCAGGAGCCAAAACAGCCCCCAAAGCCGGCAGCATGACGGTTTGCCAGCTTCTGTGGGAGACTGGTCAGTCGGAGCACGCCTCTCCTACTTCAGAACACAATGGTTCTCCCTAACGGAGGACCATTGGGTTCGAAAAATTATCTCGGAGGGCTATCGTATACAGTTCGACGCCCCTCCTCCCAACAGGTTCTTCACCACAGCACTGCCAGAATCCTCGGTCAAGAGAGAGGGGATTCTCCTGGCTATCCAGACACTGTTGGACTCTCAGGTCATCTGTCCGGTTCCGGTATCACAGAGAGGGTTGGGGTATTATTCCAATCTCTTTGTGGTGCCCAAGCCGGATGGGTCAGTTCGACCCATCCTAAACCTCAAGGCCTTAAACCTTTTGGTCTCGCGCCAACCATTCAAGATGGAGTCAGTCCACTCTGTAATAGCTTCCTTGGAGCCAGGGGAATATATGATTTCCCTGGATATCAGGGATGCTTATCTGCATATCCCCATCTGCAGCCATCACCAGGTATTTCTGCGTTTCGCAGTGGGCAGAGACCATTTTCAATTCAGGGCTCTGCCTTTCGGATTATCGTCAGCCCCCAGAGTGTTCACCAAGACTCTGTCGGTTGCGATCGCAGCTCTTTGGAGCCAGGGGGTGACGATAATCCCTTATCTGGACGACCTTCTCGTCAAGGCCCCTTCAGTCCAGATGCTCGAGGATCATACCAGGAGGACCATTATGATGCTGACCAGTTTAGGCTGGGTCATGAACTACAAGAAGTCCTCGCTGACTCCTACTCAGAGGATTCGGTTCCTGGGCCTTTGGTTGGACACAGAGGCTCAGAGAGTCTTCCTACCGGAGGAAAAGATTTTGGCCATTCAGGAGTTAGCACGAAGGGTATTGCTACCTCAAAAGGTCAGTTTGCACCTTTGTGTACAATTACTGGGAAAGATGGTGTCGGCCTTTCCAGCTCTGAGCTGGGGGCGTTTTCACTCCAGAACTTTTCAGATGGACCTCCTCAAAAAGGGAGCAGGTTCTCATCTACTGCTTCACAGACAGATCCGGTTATCCCCCCATGCCCGTCTAGCCTTGACTTGGTGGCTCCAGCGAGATCACTTGAGCGAGGGCCGTCAGTTCGCGATTCACAATTGGACGGTAATGACGACGGACGCCAGTTTGAGCGGTTGGGGAGCGGTCCTCCTAGACCTCAGAATGCAAGGAAAGTGGACCACCCAGGAACAGACCTTACCGATCAATGTATTGGAGTTAAGGGCTATTTACAATGCACTGGTCAGATCGGAGAATCTACTTCAGGGTCACGCGGTGAAGGTCCGCTCGGACAACGCGACAGCAGTAGCCTATGTGAACAGGCAAGGGGGAACGCGCAGCCGAATGGCCATGACAGAGGTCAGAAGAATCCTTCTTTGGGCAGAGCGTTGGAAGGTGGTTCTGATGGCGGTGTTCCTACCAGGAGTGGAGAACATAGAAGCAGATTTTCTCAGCCGCAAGAGTCTGCATCCAGGAGAATGGTCCCTACACCCCGAGGTGTTTCAAGAGCTCACCAGGAGGTGGGGCACTCCCGAGGTGGACCTGATGGCCTCGCGGGAAAACCATCAGCTACCAAGATATGTGGCTCGCACAAGAGACCCAAGAGCAATAGCAGTCGACGCTCTATCAACTCCGTGGGACTACAGGTTTGTCTACCTGTTCCCTCCGCTTCCTCTTCTAGCGCCAGTCTTAAAAAAGCTCAAGAGAGAGTCAGTCCAGGCGATTCTCATTGCGCCGTTTTGGCCTCGACGGTCATGGTTCTCGGACATTCAGAGGATGGCAGTAGACGACCCCGTCCGGTTGCCGCTACGCCAGGACCTTCTACAGCAGGGCCCATTCTACCACCAAAAGTTGACTCAGCTACATTTGACGGCGTGGCTGTTGAGACCGCAGTATTGAGGGAGCGGGGCATACCTCGTTCGGTAATCCCCACCATGCTGAGGGCTCGCAGACCTTCGTCAGCGGCCCATTACCACCGGATTTGGCGATCATATGCGAGGTGGTGTGAGGAAAAGGGTTGGCCTTACCGGTTTTTCAAGCTTTCACGCCTGTTGCTGTTCCTGCAACGAGGTCTAGATGGAGGCCTTAAGTTAGGATCGCTGAAGGTACAGATCTCAGCGTTATCCATCCTTTTTCAAAGGAGGTTGGCACTCTTGCCTGAGATCCAGACCTTTTTGCAAGGGGTCCTCAGAGTGCAACCACCGTTTGCTCCACCTGTGCCTCCATGGGACTTAGACTTGGTCCTGTCGTTCCTACAGTCAGAAACCTTTGAACCGCTTGAAAGGGTGGAACTTAAGTTCCTATGCTGGAAAACGGTCCTTCTGTTAGCTCTGGCCTCCGCGCGCAGAGTATCAGAGCTTAGTGCACTGTCCTGCAGAGCTCCATATCTCATTTTTTATGAGGACAGGGCGGAGCTACGCACGACGTCTGCATTCCTCCCAAAGGTAGTCTCTTCATATCATATAAATCAACCTATAGTGGTACCGGCTTTTCAAGGGGACTCTTCTCAGCAGGAATCATTAGATGTTGTGCGCGCCTTAAAGATCTATGTGTCTAGAACTCGTCGTATCCGTAAGACGGATAGCTTGTTCGTTCTGTATGACGCTTTTCGCCGGGGACGTCCGGCTTCAAAACAGACATTAGCGAGATGGATTAAATTCACAATCAGAGGTGCCTACTTAAAGGCGGGAAGACTTCCACCTTCCTCCTTGACGGCACATTCGACTAGATCTGTAAGCACGTCTTGGGCTGCAAGACGAGGTGCTTCGGTTGCACAGATTTGCAGGGCGGCCACTTGGTCGTCCGTAAATACGTTCGTGCGCTTTTACAAGTTCGACACCTTCGCTGACTCTGCAGCAGAGTTCGGGCGTTTGGTCCTCCAGAATCCCCAGCGCTCTCCCACCCGGGGCCTGGTCTTTGGAACCTCCCCGATGTGATTCCCAGTGGCCCCTGCTGCATGTCAGAGAAAGGAGGATTTTGGTACTCACCGATAAATCCATTTCTCTGAGATCAGCAGGGGCCACTGGGCGCCCACCCAGCCTGCGGATTCTGATCGTTGGGTCTGTACGTGGGTCCAGTTACTCGTTTGCCTGGTTGTTGTGTTGTTTTTTGTTTAATATAACGTTGTTTGTTCCTATCTCCTCTAGTTTACCAATTTTCTCACTGGGGGATGATGGGTCTTGGAGGGGAGGAGCTAGTCTCCCCTGTATTAAAACTAAGTAGTGCCTAGCTCCCAGCTAACCAAGCTCCAAAACCCCGATGTGATTCCCAGTGGCCCCTGCTGATCTCAGAGAAATGGATTTATCGGTGAGTACCAAAATCCTCCTATATATATATATATATATATATATATATATATATATATATATATATATATATCGCCCCTGGCAATGAGAATGTAAACCCCTGTCAATGAGCATACAATAAATAAATGGGGGTGGGGGTCGCCAGATTATATTTGGGCAAGGGGGTGCAAAATGTATAGTTACACCACCGCGTGCTAGCTGAATTAGCATCTATATCCACTCACCCATCAATATGTTGTTTTCCTACTGACAAATACTCCCAGAGATGAGCAGAGTTGTAGCTAAATGTTGAGCAAATGAGTTTAGTGTTGTACTTGCACATCTACCACAATTTGAAATCATTAGAGCAGAGCTCAGATAACAACTGTCAATTCATTCCTATTGACATGGCGGAGTTAGGACTAGGAACATTTAACCCTTCAAGTGACAACGTTGCTGTGAGAGATCTTCAAAATATACATTAAAAATTCCAGCGCTGCTCACAGCAACTGTATTTTTTTTTTTGGGGGTGCAATATACTAAACTTCAACTAATTACTTGGCTGTATATGTATTTATTTATATTAAAAGAAAAGTCGCTGTGAGCAATGCTGGGATTTTTAGCGGATATTTTGAGGTTCACTCACAGCAACATTGGCACTCAAATGGTTAAACACAAATTCCCTGTTCAGAAGGTGAGAAATTTCATGGCCAAATATGAAATGAGGTAAAAAATTGAAAAAATGTATTTCTCTCGATGTGCTGCAACTTCTTGAACTTGGTTCTACTGTCCTTTGAGACAAATAGACAAAAACTAGCTTTATGGGGTGACATCGTGTAACAAGTATGTCACCACTGAAACATTTAATTAGTCTTTTTCATTCGGATGCACTTTAACCATTGTGAACTGTTCTTTGGTCTCAATTTTCTTTTTTCTTTCTAATTTCCTATGACAAGTCCTCTCAGCGTACTTGTTCTATCATGCAGCGCAGCGCTAATTAGCAGAAATAATTATGCCCAAGTTATAGCTTCTGTGATAACTAACTTTATCTCTATATCCTTTCAGATTTATAGTTAAAAGGAAGAGCCCTTTGTCATGGTTCTTGCATTGTGGTTAAAGAACCTAAAGACTGCAAAACTGCTGCAAACTTTGAATTAGTTTAATATTTTCAATGTTATGGGATAACAAAGTAATTGGGTCCAATAAGCAGTTTTCTGCAAAATCGAGGGGGGGTGAAAAAAAAAAATACAGTCGCAATCTATACACATATAAGTAATTAAAAGTTGCAGATATATAAATATCTACAAAAATTCTGCGAGCTGTGTCACAGAGGAGTGTGCCGTGTGCGGCGTCTCTACAGGACACTCCTGTTCAATGGGAATCTGTGATATCGCACACTGGGCAGTGTGGTTCCAGATGGTGGCCATTGTCTATTCTCTGCCGTCACCTCTGGAGATGATACCAATAGAGCGGGGTGCCGGGATTCGATCGATTGCCGGAGTTTGTGATTAATAACTTAAGCCCACTGCGCCTAATGAGGTGAGATTTACTGGACAGTGCTAAAGTCTATTAAAACTTACAAATTTATACACAAAGAGGAAGCACTATTTATTTAATCTCCATGGCACTGAGATCATATCGATTCCTGGAGGTGAGAGCTCCAGAGAAAAATTCAGTGGCGGTAACAATAGCCCTGCAGACCTCGCGGTCACGGGAAGGCGCTGAGTTAAGTGCAGGCGCCGGAGGTCTGTGGGGCGATCAGTATTCTGCACTGCTTGGGACCAGCAGCCTGCCTTACCCCTCAAATGTGCATCCGCTGCCGGGACCCAAAAATCTTGTCTATGGACCTGGTCCCGGCGCTCCTCCTGGCTGCTGCTTCAAAATGACCATAACAAAATCCGTATGCTGGGTCACGGTGTGTCGCAGCCACCATTGTGGAGTCTGACTTAGCATGTCTGCGCTGCGTCGGCAGGCTGGGTAGTATGTGGAAGTGTCCTGGTTCCACATGTGTCTTCATTACAGGGAACCACCATGTTGGAGACCAGGATTGCCCAATTGCTGCTCTGGTCAGTTCTCCAGCCAATCCGGTGCATTCTCCCCTATTAAAAGGGATTCAGCCCTCATGTATCTTGCCAGTGCTTCAGGTTACTTTATGCAGTAAGGATCTCTGACACTGTGCTCCCGGTTAACTCTTGCCTGTTCCAGCTCCTGGTCCTTCCTGGTATCCTTCCCCAGCTCTGTGTGTACTTTGCTCCAAGATTTGCCAAGGAGAGGCCCTCTGAACCCATGGCTGAGTATTAACCTGGTTTGCCTCTGGGAGTTTACAGTGTTCATAGCCACAGTCTTTGAGTCCTTCGCCTTAAAGTTGCAGTCCTGTTGCTACAGTCTTCAATCTGCAGTTCCTGAGTCTATAGCTGCAGTGTTCGTTTACAGCGACAGTGTATGTCTACAGCCGCAGTGTTCTTCTATAGCCACAGTGTGAGACTACAGCAGCAGTGTTCTTCTATAGCCGCAGTGTTCTTCTATAGGCACAGTGTGAGACTACAGCTGCAGTGTTCTTCTACAGCCACAGAGTTCTTCTAAAGTCGCAGTGAGTCTACAATTAAAGCCGCAGTGTGTTCTTCTACAGTTAAAGCCACAGAGTATTCTTCTATAGCCAAAGCCACAGTGTATTCTTCTATAGCCAAAGCCACAGTTCTAAGTTTATATTCATCAACTACTGTCTTCTACAGGTCATCAGTTTTCTTCCGTGATTTCAGTTAAATACTGTAATTCACAGTTTGGGACTTCATCTTGTATTTAAAAAAATTTGCAGTTATAAAGTGATTATGTTTATTCCATATATAATATATATTATATTGTGCTTGAAATTGTATTGCATTCCTTGAACTGTACCCCTAAATCTTCGTTAAATATACTGAATTGTTTAATTAGTGTCCTCCAGCTTCTTTCAAGTGGTACTTCGGTTGGGATACCTTATCCTATTACCTCATTATATAGGGCCACCTAGTTTTCAGCCTAGTTTGGCTACCGCTCCCTCAGCTACACACCATCTGCCAGTAACCAAATCCAAGCCTAACGTGACACAAAGGACAGCTCTACATAGAAATAAAAACTACTTTGCCCATCTAATCTGCCCTAATCCGAAGCCAATTAACCTTTTAATACATTTACAATATTAGGGCAGGAAACTGGAGTACAAGCAGGAAACCCAAGCAAGCACAGGGAGAATATACAAACACATAGTTAGGGCCATGGTGGGAATTGAACCTATGACCCATGGAGTAATCAAACCATTAGGGCTGTTTCACACACTCCGGTTTTAACCGGAAGGCAAAAAGCCGGACACACTTTGTCCGGCTTTTTGCCTGTCAGTTGTTCCTTTCACATGCACTGGCTCCATGAGCTGTGTAATATTTGAGGGTGGAAAGTAAAGAGACGTCAGTTTGGTGGCAGTGGAGAGCTAAAACCACACATCAACTGACCGGTGTGTGTGTGAAAGGCTCCCATTGCCCTCAGCACACACTGACCTGTCAGGACAGGATGGTCACTGTACAGCAGCCGTCCTCTGCAGTGGTAAGATCCGGCTGCTACCTGGCGGCCGCTCAGTGACTGTCCTGTATGAAAGGACAGATTGCTTTCCATTATCCTCAGTGTGGACGGCACAGCTTTTGGCCGTGCAGCGTTTTGCCACCCGGCAGGAGCCGGAGCGTGTGAAAGGGGCCATACATCATGAGTACTGCCCCCAGCTCTCCTTTAAGTGCTGTACTTTAAAATACAAGGTCTTCAGTGTTTATGACCCGGACCCAGGAGACGTTCTGCGCATGTGGAAAAAGGAAAGAACTCATAGGCTTCTATTAGGCAACGTCTTATTAAGATAATGGGGCAGATGTATTAACCAGCGTTAAGTGCAAAAATGCACTTAACGCTGGTTAACTGGGGGGGATTACGTCTGACCCTAATGTATTACTAGCGCACCTAACGTGCGCTAGTGACAGCCCGCCGAGTTACGCTCGGCGGGGCTGTCCCTGCAATCCCCCCCAGGGATTAACGGCCGGGGCGATGTATTAACAGCATTCAAGGCGTTAATTCGCCCCGGCCGCTTCGCCAGCTCAGGGCTAACGTTGTCCTATCCCCCACTGTGGGGACAACGCTAGCCCTGCTTCTGGCTAGGGCTGCGCTGGAGATCTCGCATTTTTTGCGAGATCTCGCGCATGCCCAGTAAGCCGGGCAGGGGGGGCGACGGCGAGTGCGCATGTGCGGGGCGGCGAGGGAGCCGATAAGGAGAGCCGTTAACGCTGGGCATAACGGCTCTGTCGAGCTGGCCCGACAGCCGTGACCCTGTCCCTTTTTCGGTCTGCTTGACTGAAAATTTGCAGGCAGGATTTAATGTCCCGATGAGAAGGGGGCGTGGTCGCGAGCTGCGGCCGGGAAGAGGCAAGCTGCTGCCAGGAGCTCTTCAATTCACGGCCGTTCTTGGCAGAATGAACCCGGCTGCTTGTGAAGTCAGGCTCGTTCTGCTGAGATCCCCTGTTCAATGCTGTCAGGAAAGACAGCATTGAATAGGGCCCCGCAGCCATCTCCCCCATCAGGAGATGGCTGCAGGAGATTGAATACCCCCCTTATTCTTTATTATATATAGATAATTATTAATAATAATAATAATAATAATAATAATAATAATAATAATGCAAATATTATCACCACATAATACTCGGGGCCAGGCTGTAGAAAAACAATAGAAGAGATTATAATAAATTGATTTTATATAGTATATGATTGGTTGCTACTGTATGGGTAACTTCTCCACCGGTCAACTTCTTTACTCACACTGCTTGATACATTTTCTCCTTTGAGTTACTGAAATACTCCAAAAAGGCATTACATGGTGATAGAGACTAGCATATATGTGTGTGGTAGAGGAAATATTAGAGAAATACAGATCAGAAATTAAAGAAAGTTAAGAGACCATAAAACATTATTATTATTATTATTATTATTATTATTATTATTATTATTTTTTAAGATTTCTTTACTTATGCGGTTTTTTTTTGTTTTTTTATATATTTATGCGTCTCATCTGAATCAGCAAATATAGTGGCCCATATCTGTCGGTGATATTTTATTTACTAATTTATTATGACATTGAAGAAGTAAAACCAGGGCTATTTTTCAGCAGGCTCCAGCAGGAACTGAGGCCCTTATTCTAGTTCACTCTTTCTGACAAAATATTTCTTAGATGGACAAAACCATGTGCACTGCAGGTGTTACTTGTGCAGAGATAATAAGATTTGGGTGGTGTTTTACTCCTGCCTCACCTGCAGTGCACATGGTTTTGTCCATCTAAGAAATATTCTGTCAGAAAGAGTGAACTAGAAGAAGGGCCTCAGTTCCTACTGGAGCCTGCTGAAAAATAGCCCTGAGTAAAACCATATTTTATCAAAAACTTTATATAAAGATGTACATACATAAAATAAGGACAAATTTGAATGGTCACATTCATTTGTAATGTGCATTAGTTACAAACAAGAGAAAAGAGAAAGTACTCTCTTTTTTGGGGGGCACGCTTTGAATTTAAAACTTAACGTTTAATCATGTATTCATTAAAAAAGTTGGTACTTATGTATTATCTGGGCTCCCATGTTAAATGCACCCCATTTTTTCATACCCCTACTATCCAACTACGCATGGAGTTGATTTTATATAGTGTGGCGAGCGCAGCGAGCCACCGTGCCCGAAGCGTGGCAAGCGCAGCGAGCCCCGCAAGGGGACGCGGTCTCATAAGAAAAACGGGAGCCCAGATATTACATAAGTACCAAAAAGTTTTTTTCTCAATGACATAACAGGACGAACATACATAAAACATACAAGGAGTTTTTTCTCTTAAGAACTCTATTTTATTGAGAGTTCTAAAATTGTTGTGAATTGGTCTAAAATAGTACGGGGCTTACCAATCTAAGAAAAATTATGATTGGGAGCTACCAATCACACAAAAAGAGGTGGGGGGTAGAGGTACCACAGTGTATGGGGTGGACCGCGAATATTTGATTGTATTTATCTTACACCAATAATATTTATTTATTAATTTGATGCTTATCAGGCCTGATCTCTCATCTTTATTTTTTGAAAAGATAAGAGGGGTGATCCTTTACAAAAGTGGGGTTCAGGAAGTAGAAAAGTAAATGCGCTTTTCTTGAGAGAGTAATTTTTTATATAGCCAAAAATTGGTATATAGAACACCAGAAATGTTTTGAAAAAAACTGAATGATGTCCATCTGGACCCTACCCAACACCTGGTAACTTTGGACGTAGAATCGCTGTATACCAGTATTGATCATGATCAAGGTATATCAGCGGTTAAATACTTCCTCACCTTAGAGGGCATGGACGACTTTAAAGACTTTCTTTTGACTCTACTGGATTTCGTGTTAAAGAAAAACTATTTTACTTTTGACGATAAATTTTTCCTCCAGACCCAGGGAACAGCGATGGGTGCGGCATGCACACCCACGTATGCCAACCTGTTCCTCGGGTGGTGGGAGAGGGAGGTCGTTTTTAACGAATGTAACGATAAATATACCCACCAGATTATTACCTATATAAGATATATAGATGATATCTTCTTTTTTTTTTAATAAACAATTTTTATTGATTTTCAATAAAGAGGTAATACAATAAGTAGTACAATGATTTGTGGTACAATAAATTGGTAGTATAAGGGTGAAATAGTTCCTTAAGTCATATACGGTGGGGATTCACTAAATGCAACCGATGGAAAGTGTGGGAACAGTTCAGGTCATGGACCTTCGGGTGTGTTTGGGAATGTTCCTGGAAAAAGAAGAGCTCACTCCTAGAGCTAGATTCCTGGAGGCTATCATGACCAATTCTTCGTGGTTTTAACATTCCACTTTCCACATGTAAATATATTAACCATGTTTACCCTTCTACCTACCTTCCTAACAGTGACTACTAGCTTAACAACTAAGTATAGAGAGGAGAGAAAGAAAAGTGGTTGGGGAGAAGAAGAAAGAAAAAGAGGGGGAGGCGGGGTAGGTAGACAGGGGGGGGGGAAGGGGGTATACGATAGCTGGTGTGTTTGTTATATCGGACTTGATACTGTGTCCGTCAATTTTCCCCCCTGTGGGGATCACGAGCGTAGCCTAGTCTCCACTGTGATGGAGTTTACATCGAGGGACATTTATCAACAGTGCTATTCCAGATGTGATTCATGAACCCTTCTAATCACTTGACTACCCTGCCTGGACTATCTAGAATTCAATAGTTGCTGTGTGGTGTGTCTAAGCAAGAACCATTCCTGGTGATCAGAGAATTGATAGATTTTTGTTTGTGTGTCTGTATCTAGAGTGGAGATGTAACATCCCCACTTCTTACGGAATCTTGAATCCCCTTTGTTATAGGTCGAATGAAGGAATTTACGGTCGTAGTACATTTGCTGCAGGGTCATTCTATGCAGTTCGCTTATTAACGGGCCAGACTTGACCGTCCAATGCTTGAGGATTAGTTTTTTCGAAATAGTGAAGAGTATGGTGAGTAACGGGCCAAGGTCCTCTAGCTGAGACTCATCTAACCACACCGTAAACCACAGGCATATACAAGCCGCGGGTGTAGGAGTTAAACTAAGATTTAGTTTGGATTTTAGGAATGCAAATATTTTGTTCCAAAATCTCCTGACTTTGGGACAATCCCAAAAGCAGTGCATAAGGGAAGCCGATACTTTCCCGAATTTTGTGCATCTCCCTTCATCGCCTGGTATGAAATGAGCCCTGACGCTGGGAGGCATGTAGGCCCTGTGAATCGTTCGTAGGTGGACCTCCTGCAAATATGCTGAGTGGAGGGACTTCATGGTGGTGGTGAAGTTCTCCATCAGTACGTCCCCAGTGATGTTGCCCCCTATATCCTGTTGCTATCTGTCTGCAAGCTTGACCATGTGTGGGGTGGATGGGATATCGACTATGAGGGAATATATATGTTTGAGTCTGTAGGGCTGCCTCTCCCACCTTTTTAGTAGTCTCAAAATGGTGTTTGTTCTTGTTTGTGCAAGGGGGGTTAGGTTTAATGTTTGTATATAATGTCTGGCTTGCAAGTACATAAAAAGGTTAGAGTTATGTAGTGAGTACAGATGGGTCAGGTCCCATCTTTGCAGGGGATGGCGCTGGCGTCGCCAGCCGCCATCCCCCGCCAGCGCCATGGCGATGGTGAGAAGGGGACGCGCGCGCACGAGCGGCGCGCGCGTCCCCTTCCGACGGCGCTTCGATCCGTTCCCCCGGGTCCCCGCCGGCTTGCCGGCGGTAACCCGGGGTCCCCGCCGCCTGCCCGCACCCCCCCTAACCCCCCCTAACCCTGTCCGTCTCCCTGAGGCGGAGACGGACAGGGTTTCCGTCGCGCTAGCTGGCGAGGCTGCTGGCGGGTCGCCAGCACGTACGTTCTGGCGACCCGCCAGCAAGGATGTAGACAGTAACATACTGTATTTGTCTTTTAGATCCTGGAATGAGAGCAGTGAACCGCCACCTGGGTCAAACACTTGGTTGGCTGAGGATAGACCCTTTTCCCTCCACTGCAAGAATCTGATGTTTTGTAGGGATGGAGTGAAAGATGGATTTCCCCACAGAGCTATATATGGGGTCGCTGTGTGAGATTCCTTTAGCTTTTTGTTTAGTGTTATCCAGGCAATGTATGTGTCGTGAAACAGGGGATGTTGGAAGATGTCTGGCGGGATTAGGTTTCTCTTTGTATGCAACAGTGCACCTGGCGAATATGGGCGAAAGACACACCAATCGAAGTCTAAATCAGTGTATTGACTCTGTCCTAGCATCCAATCTGCTGCATGTCTCATGAGGACAGCTATCGAGTAGGAGTGAATGTCTGGTAATCCCGTGCCCCCCTCCTCTTTGGACATTGCGAGTTTGGAAAACGCTATCTTTGGTTTCTTCCCCTGCCAAACAAATTTTATCATCGCTTTTCTTAGTGACTGGTTATCCTTTTTGGATATCAAGAATGGGAGGAGCTGCATTATGTAGAATATTTTTGGGAAGATGATGGCCTTCACCACTGCAATTTGGCCTAATAGTGACAACGGAAGCTCCGCCCAACCCTCTAGTTTAGTTGTAAGACCACTAATGATCCTAGAAAAGTTTAGGGCATAGATGTTGGAATGTTTTGGAGGGACTTGAATGCCCAGGTATTTAAAATGAGTTTGCGTTATCTTGAGTTGAGTGGAAGATTCTATATTCAGGGTGACATCAGGTGAAAGATTGAGGGGGAGAAGTTCTGACTTAGTAACGTTAATTTTGTATCCTGCTCTAGCCCCGAATATTCCTATGAGTCTCAGAATCTCAGGTATTGAGTTTAAAGGGTTAGCTATAAAAAGAAGCATGTCGTCGGCAAACAACGCTATTTTTAGCTCTGCACTGCCGATTTGCATGCCTTTGTAGTCTGTGGACGCTCTCAGCATCATTGCCAAGGGTTCGAGGGCTATGGCGAACAACATTGGTGACAGCGGGCAGCCCTGTCTTGTTCCTTTTTCTATCTCAAATGGTTCTGAGAGATGCCCATTGCAGGCAATTTGTGTTTGTGGTTTGTGATAGAGCAATTGTATGAGCTTAATGAACTGGATAGGGAATTGAAATTTGCAGAGGGATTCATATAGGTGTGGCCATTCTATAAGGTCGAATGCCTTTTCGGCATCAAGTGAAAGTATTGCTCCTTGTGTGGGGTGAGTTGGGGAGTTATGCGCCGCCAGTGCGGCTATTACCTTCCTTACGTTCACTACTGAGTGGCGTCCTGCTATAAATCCCGTTTGATCGGGGTGAATTATCGATGGGAGAATAGTTTTAAGTCTCATGGCCATTATTTTAGCTAGTAATTTATAGTCCAGATTTAGGAGTGATATAGGCCTGTAGGAGCTGGGGAGTGCTAGATCTCTATCAGGTTTCGGGAGGATTTTTAAGATTGCCGAATTAAAGTGTAGTGGGGGGGGTGGGGTCCTTAAGCATGGCATTTAGAAATTTTGTCAGTATTGGGGTGAGCAATGGGAGCAATATTTTATAGAATTCTCCGCTGTACCCGTCTGGGCCTGGGGCTTTGTTGGCTTTCAAGCCTTTAATCGCTGCCTCTACCTCTCCTTCTGATATGTTGGCAGTTAGAGAGTTGGACATTGATTCCGTTAATGCGGGGTATGTGAGAGAATCCCAGTCTTGTGAGGGGGGGCGGGGTGCACTGGTTAAGGGTGGGTGCGACGCTTCCTCATGTGACAGAGAGGATGTATATAATTTTGTATAAAATTGATGCATCGTTTGGGCTATTTGTTCATTGGATTGTGTCAAAGAGCCATTATCTGTGCGTAGTGGTTGCACTACTGCGGGTTTGTGTGTGCCTTTTAGCAAATTAGATAGCAGGGTGCCTGTCTTATTCCCGAACCGGTGGAATTTGTAATTCACCGTGAACAGATATCTGTCGCCCATATCTGCCAGGTACTCCTCAAAGTGTGTCTTAGCCAATAGATATGCCTGTTTCAATCTAGGAGAAGGGGAGATTTTATAGCTTTGAAAGGCTGCTGTCAACTCTTTCTGAAGTGTGCGATATCGTGTGGAATAGTGTTTATTTGTGGCAGCCGTGTAGGAAATGATAAAGCCTCTTATTACTGGTTTCAGAGCCATCCAAAAAAGGGTAGGGTTTTGTTCAGCTGTCTCAATGTTCTGAGCGGTATATTGCTGAATTTCTTTAATCAGTAAGTCTCTAAATTTTGCTGACTTGCAAAATCTGGTTGGGAATCTCCAGATTCTGTTTGACCCAGGACCGTCTGGTATGTGAAGGTATGCGGTGACCATTGCATGGTCCGAGATTGTTATTGGGGCTATGTCCGATCTAGTAGAATAGGGGAAGATGGTGTGAGACATAAAGATGTAGTCTATACGGGATAGGGTCCCATGAGCAGCCGATAAACAAGTATAATCCCTATCCAGAGGATGGTGTGCCCTCCACACATCTATGATCTGTAAAGATTCTTGCAGGAGTTGTATGCCTATCTTGGGTAAGGGAGGGGGTTTGGCCTTTGTGTTTGACCTGTCTAGTATGTGAGAGGTGACGATGTTAAGGTCTCCTCCTATTATGAGATTTTGGTTCATGTATGGGGAGAGTGTAGCTATTATGGATTTCATAAAGGATTTAGAGTAAGGGGTGGGGGCGTAAATATTTGTCAGTGTGTAAGTCTTACCCGCAATGCAGACAGATGCCAACACATACCTTCCTTCCGCGTCAGTGACTGTCTTCACAATCTCCATGGGGAGGGATCTTTTAGCTAATATTACCACACCGCGTGCTTTTGATGTGAACGGTGATGCCGCCACTACCGACCATCCCAGCATCTGTAGCTTTTGAGTCTCAGGGGCTGTCAGATGAGTCTCCTGTAATAAGGCCAAGTCAACATTATTTTTAGTCAAATACATTAAAATTTTCCTGCGTTTCGCAGGGGAATTTATTCCCCCTACATTCCACGTGCATATGGACAGATCAGGCATGGTCAAACTGCGTTGTATAGCGACATCTCGTGACCCGCCGTCGTAGCGGACTTTGTTTAGAAGGACCCAGCATCAAGGTAGTTAGTGACCCTAACGACTGAAACACACATTCCATGGGTGAGTAGCTGTTTTGGGGAGGGGGGGGGGGAAGGGCGTTGGGACGGGAAAGGATAGACAGAAAAGAGAGAAAGGCAAGAGGAAAAATAGAAAAAGACAAAACACAACTTAACCTTACAATTTTAGGTAAACTAGACCTAAAGACAAATTGCCTCGAGGGAAAAGATCCCCAGGCTAGACTTCCGTCATATTGTAACATTCCAAATGCAATTTTCTATAACCGGCTATTGGCTCCGTCCACCCGCCCTTAAGCCGAATCGAGAAGGGTAGGGGGGGGGGGGGAATGAGAGGAAGGGAGGGAGAGTCAACTTTTGGTGAGAACATGTCTCAAATGGTTTTACACTCCTGTGTAAATATCAAAGATCTATTAGTCTGTTTCAAGTGGGGGGGGGGGGGGGTAAGATGAAGGTCAATGTTGAAGTATCACTTGCATTTCCATCGTGAGGTGTGTCTTGGTCTAATTTCTTCAATCAGCGGGGGCTTTACGGAGTCTGTCTCTAGATGTGGCGGTGAAGTTTGGGTAAATAAACTTATCTTGGCAAAGTCCAAATCCGCTGCCGAGTACAAAAGATTTCCTGGGGAGGTGAGGGGGGGTGGGGGGGAGAAAGGGGAGCAGTGACCAAATGTAGGAGATGGTGCTGTCAGTACTTTGTTCCTAAGACTCCTGAAGAAGATTGGATGTCATTTCAAGGCACAGCGTCTGTTATGTCTGCAGCTGCAGCATGAGCCAGTTCCTTTAGGTATGCTGCGGCATCGTTGGGGTTGGTGAAGTCCTTAAATGAGGTCCCGTCATATATGCGGAGTTTGGCAGGGTACAAAAGTCCAAATTTCCGACCTTCAGTCGCCAGTTGCGAACATATCGGTGAGAAGGCTTTGCGAGCTTTGGACAACTACGCAGAGTAGTCCTGGAAGATGTGCAACTTATGGCCTTCCCAGGTCAGGTCTTTAATTCTTCTAGAGGCTGACCAAATTTCCACTTTGTGGAGGTAATTTAGACATTTAAAAAGCACAACTCTGGGGCGTGGCCTGGAGGGGGTGGGTGGTGGTCCTACCCTGTGCGCCCTTTCTACCACCATGTCTTTACAAGCTGCGTCGATCTGCAGGATATTAGGCAGGGTATTTCTTATGAAGTTATCCAGGGCTGGGCCCTTCACAGATTCGGGCAAGCCCACCAGCCTGACGTTGTTCCTGCGGGATCTGTTTTCCAGATCCTCCACTCTGTTCCATAACTGATAGTTCTCAGTATTCAGCCTTTTTATATCCCCCTGCATATCAGAAATGTCATGTGTAACTGCCCCCAGTTGTTGCTCGTTTACAGTGACTCTGTGTGATAGCTGCTGTATCTGCTGTGTAATGTCTGCGACAGCCTTAGTGAGCAAGGGGGTCATGGCAGCGTGTATGGCTTCCACCACCTCCCTGTATGTAACAAGGGCTTCAGAGCCTAGACTTACGTGGCCCCTGGGCTCCTTGTCTCCCCCTGCGACTTTCTTCTGAGCAGGGAGCTCTCTCTCCCCGTTATCTGCGGGCGCCATGTCTGCCGCCGTCCTCCTCCTGTCTGCGCGGGCTTGCTGGGGTGGCTGGGACGCATAGTGCGCCGGCTGTCCTCCGTGCTGCGGAGATCTCTCCATCCTCCTTGGTGTTAGCGGAGTGGATTAGAGGTGAGCGGGTGAGGTATTAGAGGCTCTGGGAGCCGATTAACTGCGTCTTAGGGCGGCGGTGAACGGAGCCAGGAGAAGGAGCTCCTTACTCCATAACACCGGAACCGGAAGTCCAGATGATATCTTCTTAATCTGGCAGGGAGAAGAAAAAGATCTACATGAGTTTATCTCGATCTTAAATTCCAACTCGCTTAACCTGAGACTGACTTACAATGTCAGCCAGACGGAAGCGACCTTCCTGGACTTACAAATCTATCCCAGTGAGGACGGCAATATTCATACCAAACTCTTCAGAAAAGATACTGCAACGAACAATCTATTGCATAAGGAAAGCTCACACTTCCCTCCAACGATCAAAAACCTTCCAAAGGGCGAGTTCCTTCGTCTAAGAAGAAACTGTACCACCAGGGAAACATTCGAAACCAAGAGTGCTAAACTGATGACGAGACTATCAGAAAGAGGCTACAGTAAGAGAGCCATTAAAACAGCCAAATTCCAGGCACTCAAAATAGACAGAGACAGTCTAATTTTCCCACAACCAGCAGCAAAAAAAAGAACAATCGGATCTACGCTTCATAACAAACTATTGTGCGGAATGGAGAGAACTCCAAAATCTGGTTACAAAACACTGGACAGTCCTATTAGCAGACAATGACCTAAAGGAAGTTCTCCCCAAAAAAACATCTTTCAGTTGGCGACGCTCGCCAAACTTAAGGGATAAGTGGTACAAAGCCACTTCCAAAAAACAGCAAAAAGAAAACCTAAACTGCAAGGGACCTTTCCATGCAACTCCTGCAAAGCATGTGTCCACATCAAGAAAACAAACCAAATCATGGACAGACATGGCAAAAAACACTCTATTAGAGAATTCATGAGCTGCAGCACAATAGGTCTAGTGTACTGTCTAGAATGTCCATGCGGTCTCCGCTATGTGGGCATGACAACACGTGCCCTCAAGCAGAGAATGCTGGAACACATAGGCAATATCCGGAATGCCAAAACTGATCTCTTAAAATCTAAAAAACTCACATCTGTAGCCCTTCATTTTTTGACCTACCATCAAGGGAAACCAGATGAGCTAAAAGCCTTCGGTTTAGAACAAATCAAATTAGGCATTAGAGGAGGAGACATCACAAAAGCACTTCTTCAGAAAGAATGCAGATGGATTTTTTTCCCTCAATACAGTCAGCCCAAATGGTCTTAATGAGAACACCAACTATACACCATTTCTTGGTTGACCATATATCTAACTTTTCCATAAACTCATCCTGTCCAAAAAACATACAAGATTTACTGATACAGATAACCCTAATTGTCTTTATCTTTATTCTTAAGATTCTTTTAAAAGAGTGCCTGAAAAGCACATAATAATTCATACATTAAAAATCATCCTGTCTAGGCAATTCATACGATGGTATAAATCTAATACATGATTATACACGAATCTGGGTATTTTCAACTTTGCAATGGGTACAATGGGACCAAGTAATTATTAAGAAATTACAGGACACAGTATAAAACGACACTCCACACATTATTATTATCTTAACAAATTCTCTTTCCCAAAACTCTGTTTTGTTCTCCTTCTTTCCTTTTCCCTTCACCCCCTTGCTTGGCACTATTCATTAATAAAGTATACATAGAAAACAATAAACGTTTTCTTCATAATTTATGAGTAATGATCACACTGTCTTTTTCTTTGTGTATCCATGCAATCAAGTCATCATTATGACCAACAAAAGTACACGACACCTACATACACCCACACATGACACCTTTTTATTTTTTATTAGCACCAGTATTGTATCACCTGGGTTTTTTCAATATTTCATTTTTGCACCCTTATGCACACTGTTACCCCTATAAAGCAAATTAATTCACTTTTGTGTTGTTCTACTAGTTACAACCTATAATGCACGCACAGTGCCTATCTCCCTCTCTTCCTTCCCCTTTTTTCCCTCCTTCCCCCCTTCCCTTCTTTCTTCTCAGAAATAATTCGGAGATACGTTTCCTTTTTTTTAATAGGGTTAAAACTATAGACATCGGGCTGCTATAGAGAGCCTAAACAGGCAGTACCGTAGCTATAAGATATGTGCAGTGGGGACTGCACATACTGTAGAGTCCATGAATACGCATAGTATGTATTAGTATAAATCATCCGACTGGAAATAGGAGACAGCTCCAACAACCAGGCAACTAATAACCTTAACAAGTGTCATACCTAATAAAACCTCTAATCCAGGAGACAGGTACACAGACACACTCCAACCGGGCGGCACGCGTTACCATGACGACGCGTCTCAAATTGATGTACGTCATGCTGGCGCGCCATACAGCTTGATTGTAGCCGGGTACACTACACGATACTATGACGACACGCTTCAAATCAACACACGTCACGATAGCACGCCACACTAGCGGCCGCACAGAGACAGCAGGGCACACTATACGTTGCCATGACAATGCGCCCGATACAGACGCACGCCATGACAGCGCGCCGTATCAGGAACACGCGCCGCCTCACAAGACGCCCTCTCTTTCTCATTCATTGTAAGATGCAGCACTACCTGGGTAATCCAATCGGAAAACAAGGGAAATTATTTAGCTCATACATAGCAAGGTATGCCCTACGGTATAAAACAATGGGCCTCCTAAGCAAATCCAATTAGCACTAAGGCAATTGACACACCCACCCCTCGTCATCATTACACACCCACCATCCCATTGGCTGACCCCTAGATAAAAACCCAGCACTTGCCAGACAGGGTCAGGATACTGAGGAAGCGGGACCTCCGCGAAACAGCTGTCTATCCCACATCCAGCTTACACCCTAAGCCATTGAGGGGGAACCAGACTCCTCACCACTGCTCTCAGGCCTTGAGCAAAGGAGATCCTGAGATTTCTCTTCGGCAGACTGACACTCTTTCTGGCTTTAATTCGGCAGCAATCTGAGTGGTGGTAAGACCCCTATTCAGGGGCTATTTTCAAAAAACAAATGTTTGTGACTACCACCTTTTTTGTCTGCCAATTTATATGATATGCTATGTATTTGAGCGTAGATTTGGAATATACACCATAGACCTAGCAACATATTGATATTCATTACCTGTGCCTCCCCTGCCGGGAGAGAAATTTCTGGGAGCAACTTTTTTTAGAAAAATTATTTGTATAAACACATCTATGCTTTCTGAGATAGAGATCACCAATAGTGAAGACTGTTTATTTATTTATCTATTTACTTATTTTCCTGCATAAACCAAGGAACCTTTAAAGCAGGAAGGTTGATGTATATGCGCACATGAGTTAGTGGATACAATCAGACAATAGATTAATCTCTGTCTTGATATATTCTTTCATCAAAGCATAGACTCTTCCCGGCTTTTTCTTGCCTGTTGTTCTTTCTTTTTCGTACCTGTGGGGATTTTTCAAGTTGCACTTAAGGGTAGAGTGCACCGCTCACCGCCCACCAATACTGAAAAGCAAGTGGGAGAAAGCAGCGTGCACAGACACCAAGGAATGCGACATATCTGCCCTTAATCTGTACACTTTCAGGGTACAAACCTCATTAAGTGAGGGTAGACTTCCCTGCAAGGGCATTGCCAACCAGGGAGTCACCCACTCTAACATTGAGGGACTAATATCCTAACTCCTTTCACATCCAAATCTGCAACTGTCACACGGACAGACCCGCTCAATTGTAAGGACTGGTAGAGCCAGCCCGGTAAGAGCAATCAGCAGCAGTCACCGTGGTAACAAACAACCTGCAGGGGTGTACTGACACGAGTTTGTCCTACTCTTTATCTCTTATTTCTGGTGTTCTATATACCAATTTTTGGCTATATAAAAAATTACTCTCTCAAGAAAAGCGCATTTACTTTTCTACTTCCTAAACCCCACTTTTGTAAAAAAGGATCACCCCTCTTATGTTTTAAAAAAATAAAGATGAGAGATCAGGCCTGATAAGCATCAAATAAATAAATAAATATTATTGGTGTAAGATAAATACAATCAAATATTCGCGGTCCACTCCATACACCGTGGTACCTCTACCCCCCACCTTTTTTTGTGTGATTGGTAGCTCCCAATCAGAATTTTTCTTGGATTGGTAAGCCCCGTACTATTTTAGACCAATTCACAACAATTTTAGAACTCTCAATAAAATAGAGTTCTTAAGAGAAAAAACTCCTTGTATGTTTTATGTATGTTCGTCCTGTTATGTCATTGAGAAAAAAACTTTTTTAATGAATACATGATTAAACGTTAAGTTTTAAATTCAAAGCGTGCCTCTTTTCTCTTGTTTGTATCATATATTAGTCTCATGGGAACACCTCTACAACATCTACTAGTGCAGTGGCACGTGATAAATTAAAACTGTGGATCATCATATACATTACACATATTGTACTCTAAACTATATGTGGTACTAGTGCACAGGTTATCAGTCCCCATACCCCTTTCCCTATTTTGAAATGTGCATTAGTTGTCAGATCACTTGATATATTGCAATAGTTAGGGAAACGTGGTTTTGTCAGGGACAGGACAATTCTTCATAGTAAAATTATAAAAGGGGGGTTACTATTTACCCAGGCCCAGGTCTGATAGAGAGGACCCTGGTCCTCCCTCCATTACCTGGAATCAGGAGCTGCATCAGCTCTTCTACTCAACCTAGCTGAAATCGCTGTATGCTGGGATGCATTGTGACTAGGGAGGCACTTAAAGTACTATTTTTTCTGTATTTTATTGCATGGCCATGCTTTTTGGTTAGGCCACTCCCCCAGAGAATTTCCTGGGCCTGGCCAGGCTCTCTACTGCCCTAACTGGGGAAGGTTGTCCGCAAATCAGCCTTGCCTTTTCGTCTAAGCACCTAAGACTGGATATACAGCAGGGGTGGAACAGCAGAGGCATTAGAGTCAGTTGCCATCAGGCTCCAACCCTGAAGGGGGCACTTCCCCCATTGTCCCTTCTGTTCTGAGTCCTACTGATGACTCTTGCTGTCGCTGACTGCCAGTCACCCGCAGAAGCACATGTACTGTAGGTGGAGGTGTTGTTGGAAAGGGCCGGATAGCACTGTGCATGCACTAATAGATAAAATTTCAGAAGCAGTGGTATACTTATACAGGGGTGGGGTCCTGGGGTGCACACCAATTGAGAGGTGCGACCCTGCGGAGACCTTTCAGTAGAACTGCATACAAAGTCAAAGGTGCAGGTGCACAAATTAAACTCCCAATTTCAAAATTTTTGCAATAAAATTTTGCATTTTTAGCGAGGTTCTTCGCTTAGTTATGGCCATAAGTAACGGCTTGCCCACCGCGACCAGGTGACCTCATTAGTCGGGCAAGTCCCTAACATTTTGCGGGGTACAAATCTAGGGCACAGAGCACCCCAAAATGGTGCAGCCGAGTGACCCCAGGGCAACACAAGACTGAAAGAAATATATAGTGAAACAAAGTGAGGATAGGTTAGTGAGAGAGGCTGCTAAAAGATAGCAGGGATAAGTAAGTGAGAGGTAAAAAAATGAGAGATAAAGTAGTGAGAGGTGAAGTAGTGAGAGGTAAAGGTTAGAAATGAATTACATTGAAATAAAACACACAATAGGGATGAAAGTGAAAATGAAAATAAGTGTTAATTTGTGTTGCTCCTGAGGCCAAACAGCCACACCAGTCCAGGGGGGCCCACAACCCAGAAATGCACCCCCCCATCTGATAATCCATTAAACATTTGTGCAGGTCTCACCTTGCTCTGCATGCAGTCTAAGAAATGTCAGGAACCTAATTAAAACCAATATATAGGACAGGTGGGCGTGGGTGCTACCACCAGGCGCAGAAGGGGTCTCTGGCCTTCTAATGTGTATGGAAATACACGGCATTAGATATACAGGGGTGGGGTCCTGGGGTGCACACCAATTGAGAGGTGCGACCCTGCGGAGACCTTTCAGTAGAACTGCATACAAAGTCAAAGGTGCAGGTGCACAAATTAAACTCCCAATTTCAAAATTTTTGCAATAAAATTTTGCATTTTTAGCGAGGTTCTTCGCTTAGTTATGGCCATAAGTAACGGCTTGCCCACCGCGACCAGGTGACCTCATTAGTCGGGCAAGTCCCTAACATTTTGCGGGGTACAAATCTAGGGCACAGGGCACCCCAAAATGGTGCAGCCGAGTGACCCCAGGGCAACACAAGACTGAAAGAAATATATAGTGAAACAAAGTGAGGATAGGTTAGTGAGAGAGGCTGCTAAAAGATAGCAGGGATAAGTAAGTGAGAGGTAAAAAAATGAGAGATAAAGTAGTGAGAGGTGAAGTAGTGAGAGGTAAAGGTTAGAAATGAATTACATTGAAATAAAACGCACAATAGGGATGAAAGTGAAAATGAAAATAAGTGTTAATTTGTGTTGCTCCTGAGGCCAAACAGCCACACCAGTCCAGGGGGGCCCACAACCCAGAAATGCACCCCCCCATCTGATAATCCATTAAACATTTGTGCAGGTCTCACCTTGCTCTGCATGCAGTCTAAGAAATGTCAGGAACCTAATTAAAACCAATATATAGGACAGGTGGGCGTGGGTGCTACCACCAGGCGCAGAAGGGGTCTCTGGCCTTCTAATGTGTATGGAAATACACGGCATTAGATATACAGGGGTGGGGTCCTGGGGTGCACACCAATTGAGAGGTGCGACCCTGCGGAGACCTTTCAGTAGAACTGCATACAAAGTCAAAGGTGCAGGTGCACAAATTAAACTCCCAATTTCAAATTTTTTCAATAAAATTTTGCATTTTTAGCGAGGTTCTTCGCTTAGTTATGGCCATAAGTAACGGCTTGCCCACCGCGACCAGGTGACCTCATTAATGAGGTCACCTGGCCATAACTTATGGCCATAACTAAGCGAAGAACCTCGCTAAAAATGCAAAATTTTATTGCAAAAATTTTGAAATTGGGAGTTTAATTTGTGCACCTGCACCTTTGACTTTGTATGCAGTTCTACTGAAAGGTCTCCGCAGGGTCGCACCTCTCAATTGGTGTGCACCCCAGGACCCCACCCCTGTATATCTAATGCCGTGTATTTCCATACACATTAGAAGGCCAGAGACCCCTTCTGCGCCTGGTGGTAGCACCCACGCCCACCTGTCCTATATATTGGTTTTAATTAGGTTCCTGACATTTCTTAGACTGCATGCAGAGCAAGGTGAGACCTGCACAAATGTTTAATGGATTATCAGATGGGGGGGTGCATTTCTGGGTTGTGGGCCCCCCTGGACTGGTGTGGCTGTTTGGCCTCAGGAGCAACACAAATTAACACTTATTTTCATTTTCACTTTCATCCCTATTGTGTGTTTTATTTCAATGTAATTCATTTCTAACCTTTACCTCTCACTACTTCACCTCTCACTACTTTATCTCTCATTTTTTTACCTCTCACTTACTTATCCCTGCTATCTTTTAGCAGCCTCTCTCACTAACCTATCCTCACTTTGTTTCACTATATATTTCTTTCAGTCTTGTGTTGCCCTGGGGTCACTCGGCTGCACCATTTTGGGGTGCCCTGTGCCCTAGATTTGTACCCCGCAAAATGTTAGGGACTTGCCCGACTAATGAGGTCACCTGGTCGCGGTGGGCAAGCCGTTACTTATGGCCATAACTAAGCGAAGAACCTCGCTAAAAATGCAAAATTTTATTGCAAAAATTTTGAAATTGGGAGTTTAATTTGTGCACCTGCACCTTTGACTTTGTATGCAGTTCTACTGAAAGGTCTCCGCAGGGTCGCACCTCTCAATTGGTGTGCACCCCAGGACCCCACCCCTGTATATCTAATGCCGTGTATTTCCATACACATTAGAAGGCCAGAGACCCCTTCTGCGCCTGGTGGTAGCACCCACGCCCACCTGTCCTATATATTGGTTTTAATTAGGTTCCTGACATTTCTTAGACTGCATGCAGAGCAAGGTGAGACCTGCACAAATGTTTAATGGATTATCAGATGGGGGGGTGCATTTCTGGGTTGTGGGCCCCCCTGGACTGGTGTGGCTGTTTGGCCTCAGGAGCAACACAAATTAACACTTATTTTCATTTTCACTTTCATCCCTATTGTGTGTTTTATTTCAATGTAATTCATTTCTAACCTTTACCTCTCACTACTTCACCTCTCACTACTTTATCTCTCATTTTTTTACCTCTCACTTACTTATCCCTGCTATCTTTTAGCAGCCTCTCTCACTAACCTATCCTCACTTTGTTTCACTATATATTTCTTTCAGTCTTGTGTTGCCCTGGGGTCACTCGGCTGCACCATTTTGGGGTGCCCTGTGCCCTAGATTTGTACCCCGCAAAATGTTAGGGACTTGCCCGACTAATGAGGTCACCTGGTCGCGGTGGGCAAGCCGTTACTTATGGCCATAACTAAGCGAAGAACCTCGCTAAAAATGCAAAATTTTATTGCAAAAATTTTGAAATTGGGAGTTTAATTTGTGCACCTGCACCTTTGGCAGTGGTATACTTGCCTGGTTGCTTCTAGAGGTGAGCCCTGCTCTAACCTATCCTCCTCCCCCACTATGCTTTGGACCTGCGTGGCCACCTGCAGTCACACCATCCATGAGCCAGCTACTTATAACAGCACAAGACTTCACTGGAAGAGACTTCACAAAGGGCAGCACTTGGAGTTAAAGGCTTTATAGCCAGCTGTGCCACTAGTCAGAGAGCCCCCCCCCCCCCCCCCACACACACACACACACACGCAAACACATTCTCTGTATGATTTTATACATCTTAGTGGAAATCAAACTTTTATATCATACTAAATATGTTCCTTACCATTTATTTCAAATGTGGCTTTATTAAAACAATATATTACATTTAATTCTAAATGATACACTATAATCTATTCAAGTCATTGTCTCATTAATTAATCAACTTGCTTTACTTCAGAAACCATTCTCTGTAAAATCATCTTGCATTTATCACTTGTATAGTGACTTCTGATTCCTGATCATTGGAACTAGATTAATGGATCCAGCACAGGGAAATATTTACTGTACAGTTCTTCTCTTGAGAAATCTTTTCAGTGTTTGCCTACTGATAAAATACAGTGTTTATGGCTCTTTGCTGCGCAGACTTAGCAAGCAATAATCACACCAAGCGTGGACCAGAAACATGCCTCAGAAACTGAAGGGGCAAAAGGCGCAGGGACTAGAACAACAAGGCAAGAACAGATTTAATCATTATATTTCACATCACAGCAGAAAGATATTCAAATTGCTGATGCAAAATGATTTAAAAATAAGAACGTGTTTTATCTTTGCAACAAATTAACAGCCATCTGAAATGTAATATTCTGCCTTGGTCTACCGCTGGGACAAAACAATAACATATCATTCATACTGTATTTGGTGAACAGTAGTCAGTGTCAGTGACAAACGGAAGATCTTTAAAGGGGGGTCATTTTATACACTGGATACTGTATGGAATAGAGTATTAATATTTAACAGTACAGATGGTCTATTATATAACAGCGGTGATGGTTATAGCGCTATAGTCACCTGACAGTGGGGGCTGCTCAACTGAGTGGTCTAGGCTCAAGAGGAGGGGGTAGTTTAACAAGTAGTCAAGCGCTCACCCAAATGATAGTGTAATGTTGCAAGAAAGAGTGGGAGAATGATAATGTAAAGTAAAACAGTGTTTATTAATCTAAATAAATGATGTACAAAAGTCACTGCCTGGAGTCGTACTCTACAGGTGTGCAGGTACAAGATTATTCGCTGTGAGCCCCTAGGGGAATGAGGGTGTCAATGGACCCAGTGCCAGATTAAGCCTTCGGGGGTACTGGGGCACTTTAGACAGGGGGGGCCCCCTTGCACTTGTCAATACTAGTCGCAAACTGCATGGGAGAATGTTACTCTGTCAAAACACAGAGTAAAGGCAGTATAAACTTGGTCAACGGGTAACTGCAGGGGATATATATATATATATATATTCATATACATATGTACATACCACATGAAAAGCCTGTGTTTGTCCCTCTGCACCTTGCTCTGTAGGACTGTAGGAGACCTCAAGTCCCAGTGCTGTCTCTGATTAAAAACCCTCTCATGACTAGGCTGCTTCTGCTGTCGTCCATGGGCCTGAGAAGCATGTAATGAGCTCCACCAATCAGAGCACAGCACAAACCTCTCAGCCTCTACCCTCTTGTGCAAAGTGTCAAAAGACAAGTCAACTCCCAGTAATGCACTGCACAGTTGTGCAGTCAGTGTGCCTTGGCACCCCATGCTCAGAACCATTAATCATTGTCACATTGGCAGATAGGTGAAGCTGCAGCACTACCCCACTCCCACACAAAACCTTTAGCTAAAAAAAAAAAAATTTTTTTTAAATACATGCCAACCACAGGAGGCCCCTAGCTAGAGGGGGGCCCAGGGTTACTGACCCCTTTTGCCCCAGCTTTAATCCAGCCCTGAACGGACCCCTTTTTACCATAAACCCAGACTGGGGCTTAAGTCTCTGTGCAAATAACTGTAATGCTGTCCCGGGGCTGTGTGGATAAAAAGTCTTGCACTTGGTAGTGCTGATGTGAGGAGATGAGTATCGCCTTCTAATGTTCCAAAGGAGGGAAGTGGGGGGAGTGAGAGGGTTAAGCAAGGAGCGGCATCCCAATACCTTGCCTCTTACCCTGTCGGTGTCGTGGAGACGAGATGCGGTGCAGCTGGGTGTGCTCCCGCACTCAGGGCAGGATTCAATGCCTCAGATTCGCCGTATTTTACAGCGAATCTGGCAATTCGCCGGGGCAACAGCGAATTTTCTGTCAGAAAAAACAATTCGCCCTATTCAATGGAGCCAATTCGCTGCAAATGAACAGCGAATGTCTGGCGATTCGCCGTATACGATTCGCCGCAATTCGACGGTGGTTTTCAATGGGGTTTTTAGTGGAATTCGCCAAGAGTGTATTCAATGCTCAAATGGAGAACTGCTTTCTCCATTGATTTTCGCCATGATTCTCCGTTTTACATTCGTCATCTTTTTAGGTGAACTGGAATGTGATCTTTTAAAATAAAGCTTTGCAGCACATTTTTTAACTCATTCGCCAGCAGGGGGCCGGGAGCCGCTTATTAATATTCAGATATTCACTGCACTCTGGTTCCGATCATTACATATGCAGGATCGGGACCAGTGAGTGAAGTGGCTCCTATCCAAGTCCCCTACCAGCTCTAGGGGGGCTCTCCCTGTGTCCCTGCCATCCCTCCTTCACCCCCACAGTGTCTGGCTCAGGCAGGGAGGCTTCCATCTCCCTGCCTGCAGCCGTCCCCCAGCTCCCTGCGGCATTCGCCGGGGGTTAAAATTCGCCGCCAGCGGCAGTGAGCCATTGAATACTGGCCCTAGATTAGTTGAGCAACCTTTTTACTGCAAGGCAGGTACTTGTGTATTTGCAGGGTGCTCAATTGACCCAGAGGTCAGACCTGCTGCCCATCTGACCTCTGACTTGGCCCCCCTCCCAGCTACGGGAATGGGGTCACATGCCATACATCACATGAGAAAGGACCACATGCAATTTAAAGCATGTGATCCTGCCGCCCGGGCGGCACAGGGGAGGGGGATGTCGTATGGCCATACACTGCTTCATCTGCTATTTATCCAGCATCTGTAGGTTAGTTCTGTAGGTGAATCCTAGCATCATTAATATTCTATTTATGTACAATAAAAAAAACCTGTTTAGATTATCTAATGAAAAATGCGGAGCTTGCAGTACTTAAATGAAAGTCCCCAGAAGCGAAGTTCATTTTCTCAAAGATGACTCCCAGCTCTTTATTAAACTAAATACAAGAACAGTAATGTATCAAGCCCGGAAATCCTTTTTTCTGTGGCAGCTATTTTTTTTAATGACTGACCATAAAACATTTACGATAAGTCCGGTGCATAATTCAGTCCGTCTTCAAAGTTAGAAACATTTGCAACTGTACACGTAAAAGCCTTTGGCATTCTACTGGATAATTGAACAGGTTAATGTAATACATAGATTCATGTACAAGACATATGTTGCAAAACTATGAACTAGAGCATTTATGTAATTATGTATTTTAATTTAAATATGTAAAAAAAAGATTCCACATTTACAGTTCATTTTCCATTTTTCATGATCTCCTTTTAATAATGCCCCCTTTGCAAAACACTAAATCTAAAAAAAAAAAAAAAAAATTTCACTTTGATTGCTTCAAAATTGCCACTATGGGAAACTGGGTGGCCAAATATTAATAACCGGTTAGAAATTTGGATTAACCAATTCAATGGCCGCGAAAATGTTCATGGAGCAATTGTTAATACTGTAGGGTCTGATTCAGATTTGTCATTTAACAATATACTGTAGGTCTCATATGCAGGCCACATTTGCAAGGTTGCCACATTCATTTAAAGATCACCATCTGTTTAAAGGCATAGGTGCCACCTGTTGTGGTGACACCTAGTGCACAAAATAGAACCCCATGAGCATGTGGATGAAGGAGGTATGGCCTCATGGAATGGAGTAGCTTGTCGTCCCCCCCCCCCCCCTCCCCCGTCATCAATCCTGGAGATGCTGGAATAACCTAGAGACTATGGTTGTGCTGCTGGCTCGATCTTGGGGACACAAGTCAGGTACTACTCATAATGTTACCATATAGCACCTATCTACCAGTCATCAAGAAAGATCAGGCATCTTGGTGGAACAACCTCCAAGGGTGATACTAGGGTATGGTCGACACTCTGCACCCCCACATCTATATAGTGATGCCTGTTGTTCTAGCATCTATAAGAAGGCTAAAGACCAATATCTTTTCAACCACTCACTGCATTTGAACTAGGTATCATCTTCAAAGTCCTTTCGAAAGCATGTGTTCCATGGGGCCAGTCAAGCAATAACTACTCAAGTTTACATTAAACTTCCAGTTAGGAAAGGCTATGCTATTGTGATCCACAAATGCTTTCTTGGAATGTGATCAACTTGCAACCAGAGGTATGTACAATAATGCATCCGATTCCATTTAATTATACGCGCTACATGTATGATCTACAGGATCCAATCCGATGCGCACTGAAATGCGCATCTGATCAGATTGGATGTCAAACACATAAGATTTGGTCAGTTTTCATCCGATCAAGCCAAATCGGTCCTGTGTATGGGCACCATAAGGAACTGGCAGAACTCCATGCACTTATATAAGCTATTTATTCCAGATATCAACATTTCAAGACTCCAAAGGTTTTTTCACCAGGATATGAAGGATCTGATGAAAACACAATTTTTTGCACTATTACTAATAAAATACTAACAAATGGACCTTACACATTTTCCTATGTGTATGTGCTTAGCCTCTCTGCTACAGCCTGGGAAGGACATGTCAGTGGAGTCCTTGCCAGAGAGAGAAATGGAAGACAGAAACATAGATTTTGATTACAGATAAGGCCCATCTAGTCTGCCAATGTAAGCATGCGCACTTACATACTAGGTTATGCATTTATTTATTTTTGTCAGGAACAAAATTTTGGAGGAAACCGTGGAACCTAGAAGAAACTCATGCATGCATGGAATAATATACAAACTCCACACAAACCCATGACTCCAGGACTGTGAGGCAGTAATACTAACATTACACCATGTGTACCCATGGGAGCTACCATCTAGTGTATCTGTACCTAACCTCAATACTTGTGAGGCAACCGGTCCTAGTGAAACACCAGGTTTCACGTGTCCGTGCCAGGCATCTGTTTCGAGTCTCTCTTTCCCAAATATTGTATCTTAGTCAGAATGCGATGCTACTTGGACACACCAGTAGTCTGCACTAAATAATTGGATATCTGACACTTGTATACCTTATGTGTCTGAGTCTGTATACAAACACAATGGTACTGGTGCATCTTACCAATTCATACAGTATATGGATTCAGGCTCAATTGCACATAGCTGTACAAGTGTCACATATTAAATTAATCAGTGCAGTCTACTAGTGCATCATAGTCACATCACATTGCAACTAATACACATTTTCGGACAAAAAAAGAATAGTCACTTGATGCTCCACGAGGGGCTGTTTGGTGCCACTCTAGCAATAGTCTATGAGGACTCATAGTAGCCAAATTTGGTACAAATATGCAGCTTACTCTACACTGTGCCTGTTCTCGTTTATTATAACTGCCTCTGCTAAGTTTTGACTAAAAGGGATCAATAAAAATAGTTGAATACAAACAAAACTGAAATATTCATGCCTCCATTTTTTACACATATTTTTAATCAAATGATTTCCGTACTTTCTTGTTAGCACACGTGTGGTGGATGAGGCTGTCTATCTTGCCTTTGGCAGTACTTTATTCACAGGTTGCATTCCTCGAGGGCTTTTCACATTTGAGAATCCCTCATCTCTGAGATTAAAAAGTATCTGCTTTATTACATCACATGCAGACATCTAACAGATGTGCGTTCAGGCTGATCAATTGTCTGTTAGATTAAATCCTTTTCTTCTCTTCTGCTCATTTTCTTTTCTAGTTCCAGAATATTTGCATCTTAAGTAACATTAAACAATGGCTCTGGGTCAACCAACAAACACAGCTAACCACAAAAAAAGTTCATGAAAAAGTACAGATTAAACAGTTGCAGGTACTTGTGTAGTTTCACGGCGCCGCCGCGCGCACAGTCTGTTTGAAACTTGGCAGCCTGCCAGACTCTAGGCGCGTGACGCTCTAGCTGTTCTCAGAGCTACATTACCAGCATAGCGTGTGCGCATGCCGCTCTAGCTGTTCTCAGTGCAGCGCTACGTTATCAGCGTAGCGTAGTGTCTAATTCCGTATAAACTCAGCACACCGCTATCAAAGGGGGTGCCCGAAATGCAGACGCTACAATTTAGACGCTTTAGCGTCTGAATCCATATGCACTGTGCAAAACACTCTTAAACCTGTCCACAGTGGCACTAGTCGACGCAACAGCTGTCGACCTTGTAAATCCCACTATCCACGCCAACCCAAAGCATGGCGAACAGCGGCGGTACGCGTCCTACGACCTTTTCATACACCCACTATCCACGTCGTTGTAGAGTTGAGAATAGAATGTGTGGCGAGCGCAGCGAGCCACCGAGCCCGAAGCGTGGCGAGGGGACGCGGATAACTTCACACGTCCCCTCGCGAGCTTCACAGGTGTCCGCGTCCCTTCGCCACACTTCGGGCTCGCTGTGCTCGCCACACTTTCTATTCTCAACTCCACGCCGACGTGGATAGTGGGGGTATGAAAAGGTCGTAGGACGCCGCGCTTCGGGTTGGCGTGGATAGTGGGATTTACAAGGTCGACAGCTGTTGCGTCGACTAGTGCCACTGTGGACATGTTTTAATAGTGTACCCCTAGACCCAGCTAAATTTAGATGCTTTAGGATCTAAATTTAGATGTACCCCTAGTCCCAAATAAATTCAGAGGCTTTAGCGTCTAAGTCCAGAAACCCCCCGGCTTCTTAGCGGCTAGCAGTTAGTCGGGTTTCAGACGCATTAGCGCCTAAGTCCAGAAACCCCGGCTTGTTAGCGGCTAGCAGGTAGTCCAGTTTTCAGACGCTAAAGCGTCTAAGTTTTAGCGTCTGCATGGGGGACACGACCCCTTCGTAGCGGCTAGCAGGTAGTCGGGTTTCAGACGCTTTATCATCTGAATCCTGACTCCCCCTTCTTAGCAGCTTGCAGGTAGTCCGGTTTTCAGACGCTTTTGCATCTAAATTTAGCGTCTGCATGGGGACTCCCCCTTTGGTAGCGGTGTGCCGGGGTGTGCAGTTTAGAAGCCCCGGCACATCAGCGGTGTGCCCGGGGTGTCCACTTTTACATGCTCCCGTTGTCAGCGGTGCGCAGGGCTGCCTATTTCACTGTGGAACTAAAAGTACCACAGTGACCTGTCAGCGCCTGGGCAGCGCGCTGCTGCTGCTGCCCGGCGCTACGCTGATAACGTAGCTGACACAGCTAGAGCAGCACCAGCACAGTTAGGCAGAGCGAGAGCGGCACGCGCACAGTTAAAAAGAGCCTCTGGCAGGCTGCCAAGTTTCAGAGACAGAGTACCCAGTTGCATACCTCCCATCTGTCCTGATTACAGCGGGGATGGAAGATTTGGGGGTACAAGTGATCACTGAATCTTTCAGTGCAGGTAAAGAAGCACTGGGTGTGCCCCCAAAATCACAAAAAGTTGAAACTTTATAAACGGAATTATAGTTTTAGGGGGATATTCAATCTCACGCCACCATTCCCGATGGGGGAAAATCCAACGGGGCCCTATTCGATGCTGTCTTCACTGACAATATTGAACAAGGATCTCGGCAGAACGTGCCCAACTTTACAAGCAGTCAGGCACGTTCTGCTGAAAACGGCCAAGAATTCTTGAGCTCCCGGGCGCAGCTCAATGATTTTGGTCCGGTTCTCCCAATCACGCCCCCTTCTCGGCACTCGGCAGGCAGGACATTGAATCCTGCCTGCAAAATTGCAGTCAAGCCGGCCGAGAATAGGACAGGGTCACGGATGTCAGGCCATTCCGACAGTCGTGACCCTACATTGAATACCACCCTAAATATTGCAACATTTGTTAAGCTGACCAACTGTTCCAGAGTCTTCCCCATCTGGTCAGTCCTACTCTAGCACTTAATTATAAACAATTGCCATAACATTAGTGTTAAACATAAAGTATGCTTCTTGGGTTAAAGCTCACTTGCACATTTACTTTTAAAGGTAAGACCTCCACCAAGTATATCCACTATAAAACACCTAGGACAACAGCTGACACAAGTTAGATTAAATGAGCTAACACTGAGACAATGTGATCACAAAAAGATCACACGTGGCAGGTGGGAAGGTGGGTGGATCATGAACTTGGCCACATGATTGTATCATTATGGCTCCGCCCCCACAATGCAGCACTGTAAAACCAGGCACTTTATAGTGGGAGCATTAATACGATGATGCAACTCAGTTTCATGTCGCCGGGTCCTACTCAATCTGTGCAGTTGTGTTCTGTAATTGGGCTGCTGAGTAGGGATGCAAGGGGTCAGACTTGCCCACCGTTCCCACCTTTCCAGGTCACTTTATGTGACCTGAAATTCAGACGCTACCGAACGGCAGGGATCCAAACTGAGATACGAGCGTCGTTCGCTAATTCACACCAAGCTCGGCACGCAGAACGGGACAAAGCATCATCATCCCAACATCAGATTATTGCGAGATATAAACTCTATATAAGTCCCCCACAACCGCCGCCATCCAAAACACTGCCGGAGATACAGATCCAAAACACGTTTCACAAAACACAAAAAGTGGCCACAATGTGACCACATTTAAATAAAAACCATCGAGGCTCTGCACTATATTTTACTTAAACATATCACATGCAAGATGAAAATATATAGTATATCTACAGTTGTACCTTATATATATATATATATATATATATATATATATATATATATATATATATATATATATATATTGAATGTATCCTATGATTGTTTAATTGCTTTGATTTTGTCAGTTGTTACTAGGCTTTTTCTTTTATTGAATTTATTTTATATTTCACTATTACATCTCTGTCTTTTAATAGACTTGTTTATTTCAGTATGGCTACAGCAAAGTAATCATTTTAAACTAATATAAGCTCTTTGAAATATCATGAAAGCAGCACCGTTCTTGTTTTCCTTTTCTTTTTTTTCTTGTAATTTTATGGCTTGCATACAATGAAACAGCTGCTTGATTTGTTGTTGTGTTTATTTTTAAATATCGAAAAAACTTTTTCATATTAAAAAATTAATGTCAGTACCTTAGATGTGTATCTTGACAGTAAAAATATACAAAGGACAGTAATAACAAAAATGACCCCCCCCCCCCCAAAAAAAAAATATATAAAAAACCTAATGTCTTTGAAGACAGAATTGGCTGTACCAATTCTGACTTGACCGCTAATTAGAGAATTTGCTGTACTTGTGTATTATCACGGCGCCCGCTATATTAAGTCACACGACATATAATCGCATCGCATGCCATACACCCGATGCACACCGATGCAATGCGATTTTAAATTGTATAAGCCCCCTATACGATTTTAAATTGTATAAGCACTGTAATGGGGGCTTACAATGTTAAATGCACCCCCACGCCACCCCAACTATGAACGCCAACCCGAAGCGTGGTGAGCGCAGCGAGCCCGCAAGGGGCGGCGGTACGCGTCCTCCGACCTTTTCATACCCCCACTATCCACGTCGGAGTGGAGCTGTTTTTATATAGTGTGGCGAGCGCAGCGAGCCACCGAGCTCGAAGCTTGGCGAGCGAAGCGAGCCCCTCGAGGGGACGCATATTACTTCACATGTATTACACGTCCCCTCACTGTGCTCGCCAGGCTTCGGGCTTGGTGGCTCACTGCGCTCGCCACACTATATATAATCACCTTCACGCCGACGTGGATAGTGGGGGTATGAAAAGGTTGGAGTACGCGTTCTGCCGCCCCTGCTGTACATTTTTTCCCATTCACTGCTTCTTTGAATTAAAGGCAGCTCACACCCGGAAAGCACAATGGACAGGGGCTCCTGCCACAGACAGAGAGGAAGCACTTTGTTCCTGCCCCCACCAAGGGACATGTCCCCTGTTCTAGGCACCATGCAGGACACTGTACTTGTACCCTTGCCACCCACTGCCCCTCCTGTCATCCTATCCCTGTCGCCCACTGCTCTCCATTACCCTTTGTCTTCCCCTGCCTTCCACTGTCACCTTCTGCCTCCCCTTGCCTTTTGTTGTCACTGTCTTCCTCTTTATGTCAACCTCTTGCTCCAATACACTGTCAGTCTCGGCCTCTCCCTGTCACCCATTGCCCTGCCTTCCACTGCCTCATGCAGTCACCCTCTGCCTATCCCTGTCACCCACTGGTTCCCCTTTCCATCCTTACACCAATGCTTTCCACTGTCACCCTCTGCCTCCCCCTGCCTTATACTGTCACCCTCTGCCTCCCCCTGCCTTATACTGTTTCCCTCTGCCTCTCCCTGTCACCCACTGCTGTGTGGCATATTGTGAACTAGGGTTTGAGTGGAGAAGAGGAGCCCAAATTATATTTTTGCACCTGGGCCAACCACTCACAAGGTCTGCCACTGCCTCATACACCACATTATACCGTAGAAATGAAACAAGCAATTGGCAAATAGGGTTGACGTTAACTTTCTTTCCAGTGAATGCTATTTATTCACCAAATATTTTATAAATCAGGATATGATTTCAGAGTCACTGTTGTTCATCTTTATTCTGGCTGGAGATGAGATGCCCATCAGCCAACGACTCCCTTGCGATAACGTACTCTGAAATGGTAAGTTACATTATGATTGATTCTTTTTTTGCAGCTTTTGTGAAACTATTCGAAGGATACAAATCATTTGAACCATGACCTACTGCTGCACTTGCTGGCACTGATTCATGCATTGGCTGATAATATAATTATTATAAAAGTGCTGAATGTTTCATCATTTTGCATATTGTCAATGAAGCAAATATTTTCCTTTTTCGGCATGGGCAACAGCAAGGGAACGCCAGATTTTTCTGGGTGTTCTTATAAACGTGCTGGGTGTTCCTCTGCACATTCAGGTGCGGCGGCACCTGCTCAGGGCGGGCAGCTAATGGCCCATGACGTCAATGCCCGCCCCCTTTCGGTGATCTGCGGTAAGAATACAAATCAGTTTAGACTGACTATTATTACTGAAAGGGAGAGAAACCATTTGATGGTGTGCGACTATTGGATGATTTCTCTCCCGTTCTGCCGTATGCGAGAGAATGTGTTAGGGAACACCTCCCTTTGCATGGTAGAGATGGAATTTAGGCGCCATGGAGGGGGAGACATTCGGCCAGGTAGTGGGCGGTGTTTACCTGTTCGTTAGGATGCGAACATACCCAGTCTAGCGAACAGGTGTGAATCAGGCCCATAGTAGTGTATAGTATATGCTGACTCAGCACGAGCCACAGCTCCTCCATGTCTCCTAGGCTTCTGATAACTCTAAGCCCCAGGTCTATGAGTCGCTTAATTCGGGTTCTGCACATGCTTAAAGCAACCCAATAGATTTTTTGAATAATATGCTAGAAATGAAAATGACATTAAACAGAAGTTAATATTGTGTAGAGTTTGAGACATTTCAAACGTACGTACAATGTATCACTGTTAATAATTCATTCCTTTAATCCTCTCATTCATTCTTAATACGCCGTATGTGGGCAGATTATACAGCTCACTTTCACATTGTCCTTATTTACAAAATTGCTTGTCTGCTATATGCGATCATATGACAGCAAACTCTATTATCTTCTATGCACCAAGGATTCATACACATTTAATATACAGTAACAGTAGAATGTTGAGAGAGCCAAGAAATTCCAAAGATAATGGGACTTGTAGCAGATGGTGACACAGGAGAAAACTGTTCCTCTCGAAGACAGGCACCAACAGTCAATAGCGATCTTAATTTTACTATTTTTAATGGGTACAGTATAAGAAACATAGGGCGAGATTTAATGCCTCCCCGAGTTCAGCGGCAGTGCGAGATGTCCACCGAACTTGGATATTTTTTTTGGTACTTGTGTACTACCACGGCGCCCATCGCATCGCAGACCATAAGGCATGCGATGGTATGCAATGCGGCGCAACGTTAAAATTGTATAGCATTGTATATGGCATACAATGCGATGCGATGTGATTTTAAATTATATAAGCACCCTAATGGGGGCTTACAATGTTAAATGCACCCCCACGCCACCCCCACCATGAACGTGAACCCGAAGCGTGGCGAGCGCAGCGAGCCCACGAAGGGCGGCGGTATGCATCCTACGACCTTTTCATACCCCCACTATCCACGCCAGCGTGGAGATGATTCTATATAGTGTGGCAAGCACAGCGAGCCACGAGCCCGAAGCGTATTAATTTACATGTATTCCGCGTCCCCCCACCCAAATTTAACTCTCTCTGCACATGTTACACCAGCCCCACCTGCAGTGCACATGGTTTTGCCCATTTTAATAACAAACTTGTACTGCGATCAGATCTGAATAAGGGCCATTATGGGGATGTTCAATTTTCGCCAATCCTCTGAACATTGAATTAGGCTGTCGAGTTACAGTCAAGTGAAATGTAAAGGGCCAGGGATTCTTTCGGGACGATCCAACAGTTGAAATCCCGTATTGAATACCCCCCTATGTCGTAGTTTCAAATTCACAATTTGACATAAGGAACATCCACATGCATTAGAGCACGCAAACACATCCCCGAACTGGAGAGAAATCATTCGGTGGTCTAGATTGACTTTTATTCTGGAAGCTATTCTCAGGTGAACGCCCAGTGTTTTATGGGGATCCCCATAAAACGTTGGCTGTTACCCTGCTGCTGCCCCCGGCCCTCCCTTATGGGATTGAACGGCACGGCGAGTGTGAAACTCACCAAAGCTGTTCCCTCCTGGGATTTGCGCATGCAGGACTATGCACGCAACATCGTCACTAAGGAACGAATCTGAATCGGCCCGCTTGTTTGAGAAACACTGATAAAAATGAAAAGCTTGTGATTTATACAATATATTTCATTTTAATGTATTAACCTTAGTTATATAGCCCTGACATATAGGGGGAAATTTACCAATGTGAAAAACCTAGTTTTTCGTATTGGTATTTCCCCTACGGTTGCATACGACTGTTTAAGTCGTATGCAAACTCGTGTTCCGGAGGGTCAGTTACAAAGCAGTCAGATACGACTGCTTTGTAACCCTCCGATGGTGTAACAATTCGTATTAGCTGGCCATATATACGGCCTCTAATACGAATTATTTCTAGCAGTCTGCACGGATCAGTCAGATCCGTGCAGGCTGCAGTGTGTAAAAAAAAAATAGAAAAATAAATAAATGAAAAAAAAAAACGGCGTGGGGTCCCCCCCACAGCTGTAACCAGCACCAGGCTGAAGGAGCCGGGGCCGGTAATTAAAAATCAGGGAACCCGACAAATAGGGGATCCCCGATTTTTAACAACCAGCCCCAGGCTCCAGGTCCAGGGCTGGTTCCCAAAATACGCGGGACAAAATGACTAGGGGTCCCCCGTATTTTAAGAACCAGCCCCAGGCAAAACCAGCCAGCAGGGTAATGTCACAGCCGGGGGACACTTATAATATAAGGTCCCGCGGCCAAAACATTAACCCTACCGACCAGTCAGCCTGGCCAGGGGCCCTGGGGGAGTGGGGACCCCCCAATGAAGGGGTCCCCCCCCCTCCAGGACTTACCTGACCAGGCTGAAGCCTGGTGCTGTCCTCGATGCCCCTGGGCGGTGGGCATCGAGCTGATAAATGGTGTAAAAAAATAGATAAAACTATTGTTTTTTACTGTGGCACTACAAGTGCCAGCAAGCTGGGACTTGGAGAACCACAAGTCCCAGCCTGCTGGGCATTAAAGGGCCTGCTGGCACTTGTAGTTCCACAGTTAAAAAAATAGTGCACAAAACACACTGACACACTTTTAAAATAAAACTTTAATACACACATTACACACATACTAATACTTACCTATCTTCTTCCCGTAGGTAGCCCTGGTCCTGATGTCCTCCAGTCCTGTGTCGGCGTTCCTCTTCATGTCGACGTCCTTCTTGAAGTCGACGTCCCTGTCGGCGATGGCGTCCGGTGTCCGGGTCCGACGAAATCCATGGAGAAAGCTGTGGAAGGAAACCATACTCACCTGTCCCAGCGCGACGTAGTCCAGGTAAGTGTCTTGGCAAAAAAACAAACCGACAGCCCGAAACCAAGCGGACAGGGAGACGCACGGTGTTTGTTTACATTGTGCGGCTCCGCCTCCCGAATGCCTCTGTTGGCCGCCTTGCGGCCTAGCGGCCAATCAGGAGCCTGGTGCTGGTTTCGGCTGTGGGGGGGACCCCACGCCGTTTTTTTTTTTAATATTTAATTTTTTTTCTATTTTTTTACACTGCAGCCTGCACGGATCTGACTGATCCGTGCAGGCTAAAACGCAAATAGAACAGGAAAATGGTGTTCTATTTTCCTGTCGTATTTGTGTGGGTGTTTTACACCACTAAGCAGCCGTATTATCAGTACGGCTGCTTAGTAAATCAGAAACCACCATTCTTTTGAATGGTGATTTCTGTCGTATCCTATCGATGGTGTAGGGCATTCGTATTTGTAACTACAAATACGAATGTTCCATCTTTAGGACTACGAATTGTTGTATTTTTGGGATTGTAAATCCCGAAAATACAAATTCGTAAAAAAAAGGTGTATTTCTCCCTACGAATACACCTTTTTTCTACGAATCCATTTTGGTAAATGTCCCCCATAACAAGGAGTGTACAAAATATTTTTTCTCAATTTGTGTCGCATCTATTTATCTATAATTCGCCATATTATAATATTTGCAAAACTGACTAATACAAATATTTCCATTGGTTCTACCTTTTAAAAAAAAAAACTATAGGGATTTTATTTCACCTGCAAATTATTTTAAAAATGGTATCAATAACAATAAAGTTTGAATATCAAAGAATTCTTTTTTTTTTACAGATTTTGGCGGGTATTCAGAGATGTCCGATAAGTGTATAAAATGCGATGTGTTTTTTGTTTCGGTTAATTCGCAATGCGAAGTGATTTCACTTATGCGAAGTTTTCGTGTATTCAGACTTGAAAAGTGAAAATATATTCCCCCGCAAAATTTGACCAATGAGGTGAAAAAAGGGAGTTGCTCTTTCCGCATTTCCGTCCTACGTAGTCTATATAAGTATTCGCTCCTCGTGATTAGAAGCCATTTGCAGAAGAGGGAGGAGTACTTTGTACACGGACTGCAATCCTTTCCATAGATCGATATCAGCGTGTGGTCCCGTTCCTGTGTGGGAGTGGTAAGAACAAGTTTAGATTTCTCTATGTTGTTTGTTTGTTGATTTATTTTTAATTTGTGGCTTTTGAAGCAGATGTTGTAATATGGTATTCTGCATATGTAAGTAATTTTTCACTGCTGTTAGGACATGTAGATGTAGCGTGGTATTTTATTGCTTTTGCTGTACTTTTGAATAAGTGCATGGTGGGGAAGCATAAGTTTAGGGTGTTGTGCTTGATTTTCATGGATTTTTCTGGCTGGCTGCATTGTCACCCTTTTTTTATTAAGAGAGGCGCAGCATTGCCCTGCTGTGTGATTGGTTTTTCAATACTTGCAAAAATGAGGCACATGTATTTCAAGGGCGTGACCGATGTTTCTAATGCTGTTAGCAAGAGGTGCCCATCGATTACATGTCTTTGGTTTGCTGCATGTCCAGGTGCTGTTAGTGGTCCTGTCTTGGTGCTTGTCACGTTCATGTTTAAGTAACACATGATCAATGGCAAGGGTGTGTCCGATGTTTGCCTTGCAGTAAGCAAATGGTGTCCCTCTGTTGCTCTGGATTCAGCAACATCGGTCTCCCTGCCATCGATGATTTTTAATCATCAATGGCGGCTGGCCTGCTCATGCGAGGTTGGCTGCATTGTCCTGCTGTGTGATTGGTTTTTCAATACTTGCTAAAATGAGGCACATGTATTTCAAGGGCCTGACCGATATTTCTAATGCTGTTAGCAAGAGGTGCCCATCGATTACATGTCTTTGGTTTGCTGCATGTCCAGGTGCTGTTAGTGGTACCTGTCTTGGTGCTTGTCACGTTCATGTTTTAAGTAGTACATGATCAATGGCAAGGGTGTGTCCGATGTTTGCCTTGCAGTAAGCAAATGGTGTCCCTCTGTTGCTCTGGCTTCAGCAACATCGGTCTCCCTGCCATCGATGATTTTTAATCATCAATGGCGGCTGGCCTGCCCATGTGACTTTGACTGCATTGTCACCCTTTTTTTATTAAGAGAGGTGTCAAAAATGATGTGAGCAAGAGGTGACCATCAATTGCTTTGGATTTAACAAATTGTACTTGTAAATCTTCAGTGTATTTTTAACCTAATTATACTAATTGCATTTCATAGAAATCCTGAAGACATGTTTCTAGGGAATTGCCCCCAGTCTCCAAATGATGATCATTCATCAGGTCAATCAAGTGTTGAGGATTTGTTTGAAAATGAAATAATCCCAATCAGAAATCATAAACATCAAATAAGTAAGAGAAGACTGCATCCATCTACACAGGTATTTTGATTATTTTTTTTTTTTTATCGCGATTATTTTTTCTTAAATTCCATTTGTATTTTTCTTTTCAATAGACTTCTGAAATGGAACAAGCACAAATGTCTAGTTTATCACCTTCTGATGTTTCTTTGGTCAGTGAAGAGGAAGAATGGCAGCCTGCTCCAGAAATTCAGCGAAGATTATCGAGTCATGTAAACATTTTTTGATTTTTCCATATTTTTTGTTCATAACGTGCTACTAACACAGTGTTCTTTCTAATGTAATGGTAGTGACTTATGCATAACCAAAATTTTTATTCCAAAAACTAGTTAGGTAAAGTATAGTGTTATATTTTAATTATTCTTACCAAAGGGTTTCTATGACAATATATTCCTGGAACATTGGTACTGGAGGGTTGTGTTTCCATAATGTGTTATTGAGTGTAGACCTCAAAATATTTTAATATTTGAGCATTTAATTTTTGTGTGCATGTTTACAAACACGGCTACACCAACTATAATTGTATGCCATCGGGTCATAAAAATTGGTTACATTTATGCTACGCAACTAACCAGATTTTTACAATGGAACCAATATAAAATGGTCCAAGAGACACAATTTTACTTTGGACACCCCAATTTTTAATTGTATACCCACCGTGATGGTTAATTACTATGTGAAATGCCATCCCATTGCTAATGCCATCCCATGATGAACGACAATCCAAAGTGTGGGGAGTGTAGTGAGCCAAGTCAGGGGACGCGCATTACTTCACAGGTATTCCGCGTTCCCTCGTGGAGCTCTTGCGCTCACCACGCTTCGTGCTCGGTGACTCGCTGTGCTTGCCACACTATATAAAAAGGACTACACGTTGACGTGGATAGTGGGGATAAGGTTGGGAGGACGCATACTGGTGTGTTGATCACGGCATGGCGTTAACAATGCGGTTGCAATTAACCGATTATTTAACCATTAGGTTGGGAGTATTTTAAAAAATCGCGTCTCAGGGACCATTTATCACTCGTATCCAATGTCAAAGTTTGCTTGGATGCGTTGCATCGCATGCCATTATAATGTCCGGTGTTAGGGCTATTTTGTATATTGTAAATGAAACGTCTATATGAAGGTTAACATTTACAATGGTTGAGTTTCATCGGGTACCATCGCATACATTAAGTTATGGTATGCAATTGGACCTGATGGCCGCCGTGCTAGGAAACAAGTATCAATTTTTTTTGAATATTTTTTGCCAAATTTAATGTTTACACTACCTATAATACATTTTTGTGTAAATGACCAATTAAAATATTTGTTATTCCCAGAAAAGAAAAATTCAAATCCGAGATTTTGAAAGCAGAAGAGCCAAAAGAAGACATTTGAATAAGGGAAGTTTTGGAAAACGCAAACAAAATGGACACCAGCAAGGGGTTACTCAATCACAAAGCCAATCTCAATTGCTAAATCCGATGAGTCAGGAACAAGATGCTACTCCTCCAGATGGCAATCATCCTCCAGATGGCAATCCCGATGATTTGGACGAAGACATGTCGGGTGGAGAGAGTACTAAAAAGAACACTAGATGAATTCGATTTAGTGTGACTGAAAATTATGTTTTAGTTGAAGGTGTTGATGCAAAGTACGACATACTGTTTGGGCCAAGAAGAAATACATCTTCTGCTAAAGAAAAACGTTGATTATGGAATTTAATTGCAGATCGAGTTACTTCAGTTTCTGGACACAGAAGAAGTGCTAAAATATGTTTGAAAAGATACAGCGATTGCAGAAGGCAAACAAAAAAAATGGCCAAACAGAGGAGACACGAATTAAGTACTGGGGGAAGACCAGAACTAAACATACGCTGGCTTTCTTGGGTAGAATTGATTAAAAGAAGACTCAATCCTATTATGATTGAAGGTGTATCCGGGTTCATTGACTCCAGAAGGCAAGCCCAAAAAACAATGTCTGGAGAAACTGAGGCAAGATGTCAGAAAGTTTTAGGTACTCATGAATCAGAAAGAAGAAGGATGCGAATGGGTAAGTATCTTTTGGAACTATCTATTGAATTGTTATTACACTACTATAGAGTTTCTAATACATACTGCTGTTGGATATGGTTTATGGCTCATACATTTGTTCTCTCAAATTTGAGTAGTTTGACTTTAGGATGGCTAGACTCAGACATTCTCTTTACACTTGCCCTCTACTCTATTATCCCTCTTTGGGGGTTGTGGTCCCTCACGATGGAGACTCTTTGGTGATGTTTTAGAAAAATGCACTACAAATTCTCAAATGTTAATGGCTAATTGAGATCACAAAACGGACCAAGTTGGCCTTGTGCATGCCTACAGAGAGTCCAATTCCAGAAGGGAGGTTAGGGATGGGTTTGCACGCAAGGGGTTCAATGATCATTGAAGGGTGGAATACTGTAATTACTCACACATCACAGCCTGTCAAATCAATACATGTGGTGTGTGTGTGTGTGTGTGTGTGTGTGTGTGTGGGGGGGGGGGGGGTTCAGGGGGTTGTGTGATGGGCAATGTTAAAACACTGCATATGTATGGACCACCTGCTGCACAAATTTCAGTTCTCCTGTGGTCATTGCACGGGTTCATTATATGTTGCCATCATGGTTGTGTGTGCTGTAGTCAAAAATACAAGAGTGTTTTATTTGGTTGATCAACATTTCTGTATAGTGAGTTTTATGAATTTGACCATATGATGGTATTTTAATTAATTATATTTTTACAAGAATACCTACAAGAAAACATTACTATTCGTGTTTATTTTTCCATTCGTTTTATTAGTGAAGAAAACAAGAGATGTACATACAACTGGACACACATCCAGAACAGGAACTAAAAAGACAAAAGAGAGGACAGATACACACAACTGAAATGGACAAACAACAACTCAGCCCAACTTATTTGATGATTCGGATCGGACGTAATCAACTTTGCTTGATTTCGATAGTATCCCAGTCTTGAATGCAAACCATTAAAGAAGTGTAACTGAGTTAATGTTGCCATCAACCAATCCTGCTATTTCAAGATTTGAAATGAATCTTGATAAAGGTAATTATATCTTTCTGTCCATCTTTTTTTTGGGGGGACAAATTATCTTGTCCTTGTTTACATGATACTTATTTAATAATGTTACAAATTGTAGACACACCACCGGTGACAGGGATAGTATCCTGTGAATTAGATGTTGGACCTGATATTTGTATTCCAGACTCAGAGGATGACGATAATGTAAATGTCCAACCAGCTGTGTCAACACCTATAAGTAAGTAAACAGAATTATTAAATTATGTAATTGAATGAAATTAAATCATACACTAAATTAAATAGATGTTTATTCCAAATTGTCTTCAGGCAGAGAAGACCAGCAGCATAACAATCTTTCCATTGTTGACCATGACATTGAGAACATGGCCTCACTGATTACTAAACTTACAGACAGACAGGATGAGTACTGTAAAGTCATGGATTCAAGAATGAAGTCAATTGAGACGACAATCAGATATCTCATCACAAGGACTTGAAAAAGTCCTCTGAGGAGGAAGAAACGCGTTGGTGGTGGACTGTATATGGACTTCAAAGGAGACAGTGGACCCCGGTTCTGATACAGAGAAAGTGCCCAGCTGTATTGCCTGTGCGGGATATACTTTAAATGCGATTGGAACTGGTGACTTCTCAGTTCCCACAGGACCCGGTAATTCCCAGTCTCTGTTCTATTTGGATACCCATGCACTTTATTTACAGTGCGAATTTGTTTTTAACTTTTTAAAATAACTTTCAGCTGATGTTTTTATTGTATACTGCTATTAAATCATGTGTTTGTGAATTACATACTTCACTATTGCACGTATTTATTCCTCCATATGTGCTGAGTGGATTTGAGAAAAAGTTAATAATGTTGAAGTTATTACAGTTGAATCACGAGTTCTAGAGGATACTGATGTTACACTCAACATGTTTACACATACTTTGGAGTCAATTTGAAAAGTAAGTATTAATGTAATTAAATGGAGCATGTTACCAGAGTGTCACAAAATAATTTTTTAAGTATATAGGATTTCTTCAATTATGAATGTTGTTAAAGAAATGTGTCATGGTGTTTATGAACACAGGTGTTGCGAGGGTGGTGCTGGTTAAGCTTTAAATATGGACGATGGAAGCCACTCCATCTCTCCCACTAACGCCATACTGACCGGGAACAATGGGGTTATAATACATTTACGTCACATGCTTGATCCCAAGACATATGCGTGCTTATTGTCCATCAGCCTCTAGTTGATTGGATGATGGACCGCGAGCACCTATTGTCTTGTGTGGTCAAGCGGGAAATTTGAATTTTTAATAGCAAAACACAGTGCATGCATTCCAGATACAGTAATTGTCATTCTTAATCAGACCCTCCTCCCATTCCTTACTATTAAATCCTCCCCCCACCCCCACCCACCTGTTCATTACTACTCAATACCTCACCTCCTGTTCCACACAACTCCCTCCCACCCGCAGTCCCAAGCTCTCCACTACCACCCTCATCTGCTTTGATCTGAACTTTTGACTCATAACTGGGGTTTCTTGCTAGCAATTTCAGCCCCCCATTGCCAACAAGTCCCCCTTGACAACAATATTAGTCCCCCTTTATTACGATCCACATCTGTTCACTATTTCAATAAAAAAAATTGGCATTATATTCGGTGGCTTTGTGAGCAATGGCCATTCCAGCGTGTGGGATAATGTTATGACATAACCCCTTTTCGCAATATAAAAGATCTTGCCTACTACAATTTTTTTGTGTGTGTGGGGGGGGGGGGGTTGGGGGCTGGCACCAACCTACACCACTGCTTGTAAATGGTGAATGGTGTTTTGGCTTACTTGTAAAAAACTAGTTGTGGATAAAAGATGGTATGTGTGTGTTGGCAAGAAGAAGCATGTGCAAATTGAGAGATTACAGCACCCGGCATATGTAACAGACAGAAAGCTGTGTTTAAATGCGTAGCCTACTGGGATTAGTCATAATAATAATCACATAGTTGCGGGTGATATAGGTATGGGTGCATAAATGTTATGTCTTACATTGAATAGATCCCGCCTTGTCAAAACTACATTACTATTCATTACTCCCATCTATAATGACAATGGTTGTGATTTTTGCCCATATTTGAATGTGTACAGACAACATGATTTGTTGGTGGTTCCTTGTGTCTGAGGACAAATGCCCTTACAGTTACCCTTTTATAACATTAACATATTACCACAATTTAATTAACAAATATTGTATGTATTTAACCATTTGTTTACGAATGTTTATTACAGTTCTATTTTTCAATTATTGCAGGTAACATTGAAGTTAAAGTTTAATTGGAAAAAAACATTATAAAACTGCAAACTGGAAAATTTACCAAAAAAAAAAAAAAGCTGAAAACATCCATAAGTAACACCAATGATAAAGTTTGCTAAGCATCAACATTGGAAAAATGAAACAACAACTGATACACTGACATCTGAAAGTTTACAAAAAATTGTAATGAAACGGAAAAGAAAAGTTTGACAAATTTTATATACGTTGTAATAAAAGTTTTGCAAAAGTACACTCTTTCAGACATTTCATTCTGATTATAATTTATTAACATGAAATTGATGAAAAATCTTCTATTTTTAACTTTGCACATGAACATAACATCAAAATGCTCTTATGAGATCGTACCCCAAAAAATTGTAAATGGAAACATAGATCCAGACGGAGCCCCTGCGAAGGAAGAGAGGATTAGCGAGGAGATCAAAGGTAACATCACAGCTCACACACACCCAAAGACACACCTGCATTACCTGGAGGATCAGCAGACACATGGGTAAATCTCCACATAGGTTCCATGAACAAAGGGGGGCATCAGGTGATAAGCGGGCCCCAGCATGTGAAATCAAACACTTCCCCATCACAAAGCCATAGCATAGATAGACGCCAACCATACAGGTAAATGGAAACATAGACCCAGACGGAGACCCTGCGAAGGAAGAGAGGATTAGCGAGGAGAACAAAGGTAACATCACAGCTCACACACACCTGCATTACCTGGAGGATCAGCAGACGCATGGGTAAATCTCCACATAGGTTCCATGAACAAAGGGGGGCATCAGGTGATAAGCGGGCCCCAGCATGTGAAATCAAACACTTCCCCATCACAAAGCCATAGCATAAATAGACGCCAACCATACAGGTAAATGGAAACATAGATCCAGACGGAGACCCTGCGAAGGAAGAGAGGATTAGCGAGGAGAACAAAGGTAACATCACAGCTCACAAACACCCAAAGACACACATATTTTAGCTGTCTCAAAACTATGCGGTCACATACGCAACACCAACTCACCTGGTGTCATCAATGGGGTGTGGATAATATCATAGTACCCAAATGCCAATGAAACGTCAAAAACAGTGTCTAACTAACATAAACCAATCAAGAACTCAGTCAACGTAAATATTTCCAGATAAATAACTGTAATCCAATATGAAAATTCCAACAACAAGTATCAGACCAGCACTCTGTAAAAAAAAAAATAGATTTTTATTTTCTCATCAAGTAATTCTTAAGTATGCCTTCCATTAAAATAATACTCACATGCAAAGAAATGCTGGATGAGAAGTCGTCGAGATTCTGCCCCTTCATCCATGCCCGCTGGTAATACTGAGGAGAGATCCCCATGCCGAAAAACTCGAGCATCTATATTCACTGGCAAATTTTGTGACACACAAATGTTATGCAGTATACAGCATAAACTTTGTCAGGTGAATACTTTTGTGACACACAAATGTTATGCAGTATACAGCATAAACTTTGTCAGGTGAAAACTTTGTCAGGTGAATACAAAAGGGCACCACCGGAGATGTCTAAACATCGGAACCGGCTCTTAAGAACACCAAAGGTACGCTCTATTACACCCCTCGATGTTATGTGTGCCTCTTGGTATCTTTTCTCAGCATCACTAACGGGATTAGGCAATAGGGTGAGTAGCCACGTTTTGTTAGGATAACCCGCATCACCTGCACAGAGAGGGATGAATTTAATGTTAAAAAAAGGTCTCTATCTTTCTCCATCTCTCTCTCAACATACATACATACATACATACATACATACATACCAACATACATACATATTGTATTTCAAAAATAAAAAGATATAAAATATATATGAATATATACACATACATACATACATACATACCTTAAAACATAACGACAAAATACATAGATACATACATACATACCTACACACCTACAAAACACACTTACCTAACAGCCAGCTATCAGGCATTCTTCCATTTTCAAAATCTTCAAAAAGGGATGACTGGCCTAAAATGAAGGAGTCGTGGGTCGACCCAGGAAAACCCACAACCAAATCCAAAATGTGCATATTAGAATCGCAGACCACCTGAACATTTAGGGAATGAAAGTGCTTTCGATTACGAAAGCATTCCTCTGATTCCCTAGATGGCACGATTCTCACATGAGTGCAGTCTATCGCGCCCAATATATTGGGAAATTTGTATTTTTGGAAAAAGCCAAATTTAAGGTCTCTCCATTCGCTGTCAGAGTCTGGAAATCGAATAAACTGGGTCGTTAATTTGCGGAAAGCCAATATGACCTGAGTAATACAGCGTGACATTGTTGGCTGTGAAAATCCGTGTGTCTGAGACAGTGTAGGCTGGAATGTACCTGATGCAAAAAACTGTAACGCAGCCAGCAGTTTCTGGAAACCACTGACTGCATGTTTAGCGCGAATCCGAGGCTCAAGGTCTGGCTCCATCAGCTCATACAGCGAATATATTTCCCTAGACGATAAGCGAAACGTAAGAATCACTTCCGCCTCGGACTCCAGTGCACGCCTAATACGATATTGGCGTGCACGTGGAATTTGTAAACGTATATCTGACTCACCCAATGGTGTCACTCTCTGCCCACGAGCCTGATGTCTTAGACGACGACACCTTAAGTAAGTTGTCAAGATCAGTAACATCAAAATCGAGGTTGAGAATGGCTCCATATCTGTAGCCAGAGAAAACAGGGGATTAACCGAGGAAATGCCTAAAAAAACGAATCCAAATATTAGCAGACTGCAAGATGCTGTGAACTCCCTGAAGTCTCAAACAGGATTGTCTACACAAGGGAAGAACTGCATTCTGGGTTTAAAAATTGATCACATGACAGAACAGAGCATCATGGGAGAAAAATAATATTACTTTAAAATTAAATATACATTCAATAACATAAATTCTGGTAAAAAGAATGGGAAAAATTAAACAAATGCATTTAAAGGAACAAAAGAATATAACAAATATGAACACATAAAAAGGAAAATGATAATGTAACATGGTAACGCGGCAGAAAAAAAGCGATTCAGAAAACAGAATCGCGTAAATACACCTAAAAAAGTGCGAAAACAAGTTTGTTAAAAAAATGTGAATAAGAGAAAACATTCCAAAGTGAAAATGACACTGATATTACGAAAAAGCAAAATGCGAAATTCTACAGTTTTCGCATAAATAAGGTCGAAAGAAACAAAACAATCACAAAAATCGAAAACAACGATTTTGTGGAAAAATCGGTACTCTTTACCTAGCACGGCGGCCATCGCGGGCATTGAATGCACTAAAAAAATCGGGTGCGACGCGACCGACGCGATGCCCGCGATTTCCCATAGGGAACAATGTTAAATGTCTCAATTGATCCGATTTTCCTGTTCAATGCCTCATTTGACCTGATTTTTCCATAGGAAACAATGTTAAATGGCCCACAGAGGCCAAATAGGCACCCTGAAGTGTGAAATGGCCCCCACAATTGTTAACGCCACCCCACGATCAACGTGAACCAGAAGTGTGGCCAGCGCAGCGAGCCCGCGAGGGGCGGCGGTACGCGTCCTACGACCTTTTCATACCCCCACTATCCACGTCGGCGTGGAGTTGAGAATAGAATAGTGTGGCGAGCGCAGCGAGCCACCGAGCCCGAAGCATGGCGAGCGCAGCGAGCCCCGCGAGGGGACGCGGATACCTGTGAAGCCCACGAAGGGACGCGTTTACCTGTGAAGGTATCTGCGTCCCCTCGCGGGGCTCGCTGCGCTTGCCACACTATTCTACTCTCAACTCCACGCCGACGTGGATAGTGGGGGTTTGAAAAGGTCGTAGGACGCGTACCGCCGCTTCTCGCGGGCTCGCTATGCTCGCCACGCTTCGGGTTGACGTTGATCGTGGGGTGGCGTTAACAATTGTGGTTGCCATTTCACACTTCAGGGTGGTCTATTTGGCCTCTGTGGGCCATTTAACATTGTTTTCTATGGAAAAATCGGGTCAATTGAGGCATTGAACAGTAAAATCAGGTCAATTGAGAAATTTAACATTATTCCCTATGGGAAATCGCGGGCATCGCGTCGGTCGCGTCGCACCCGATTTTTAGTGCATTCAATGCCCGCGATGCCCGCGATTTTTTTACCTGCGATGCCCACGATCAAAATCGTGGGCGCCGTGCTAGGTAAAGAGTACCGAAAAATCAAAGTGTGAATGCCCGATAACAGTTCGAATTCGAAAAAATAAGAAAAAGTGAACAGATTACGCTAAAAACTTCCTAACGCAAAAGTCTGAATACCCCCCGCAGATGTTTGTCGTCATGGCAACTGTAAACGTCTCTAAAACCATTACACTGTGCTTTAAAAATATTGTTACTATATTCCAAAATGCTAATCATACAGGTTGGGTATCCTTTATCCAAAATGCTCGGGACCAGAAGAATTATGGCTAACGGATTATTCCGTATTTCGAAATAGTTTTTATTTCAATGAGGTATCTTGAGGTACAGTATCTTGCATTTATGTTGTTTAAACACATCAAACCCATGAAATAAACACAAATATATTTTATTTGTGCATGAAACAAGGTTTCAAAACATGAAACAAAGTTTATGTCCTATCTCGGGCACTGAATTTGAATGCCAAGCAATCATTTTTTTGTGCCAGTTACATATCATATCCTCAGTAGTGCCAGTTACAGATGTCTCAGTAGTGCTTTTAGCCCCCTCCCCCCCCCCCCCCCCCAAAAAAAAAAAGAAAAAACGAAAATTACTTTCTGGAAACTATAGATATATTGGATAAAGGATATTTGGATGAGGGATACTCAACCTGTATTAGATTTGTACTTCTCAATTGGAATTATTTCATACACAATGCATATTCCACAGCTAGCATTAATTTTATTTCTGTCTATAATTTTATACATAAATTTCCATCTAAATCGGAAAGTTTACAGAAGTGCATGAATTAATGAGAATATTGTCCAAATCCTTAAGCGGTAATGGACCATACAGTGTTGCACAATTTTTCAAAGGCAGCTTAAGGCACAATAAGCCATTTTCAAAAAGAACTGCGTAATTGCCAGACCTGCAAATACAAACAAAAATTCTGTAATTTTTGTACACAAATATCACATTCTCGTTACAGATGTGGCAAACTTTACTTATAATTTTACTACAGCATAACTCCCAATTTTTGTTGCATGGTCAATGGGACTTGTCGCACCACAGGTGAGTCCACACCCGAAAAAAGGGTTGGGGTTACTAGGAGTGGGTGGGAAATTGGGTGGAGGGGGCAGCCCCTGGCTGCCATCTTTGTACTGATACATGCCGTGCATGCGCACATCTATTTAGTGGTCACTGTCTGCTTTGCAGAGCAAAGCAGCAAGCTGTGATCTCTGGCTCCCCCAACTGCCACCTCCCCCCAACCCATGGGACACTGCGACCCATGAGTGGGATAGTGGGACCGTGTCCAATTAGCGGGACTGTCCCACTGTAATCAGGACAGTTGGGAGGCGTGATACAGCTCTTACTTGTCTTATTTCCATAGACTGCCTGGGAGGCTCCTATATTTTGTTTTCCCACAACTCCTGGGACAGTAGAACCATATTGGACCCCACTCATTTAATGTTCTTAATTTTGCTTTCCATCTATAACTTGGAAATACAGTACATTGTAGTTGGTCACTCTAATGTGCTGCAGACTTATGTGGCGACATATAAGTAAAAATCTGTCTGACAATAAGTTTTACATTTAAAACTAGTGATCTACAGTAGCATACGAACACATTGGGCCTTATTCAAACCTGTTCACGGGGCTGGGTATACTAACAGCCTAGCGAAACGGTCAGTGCTGCCTGCTGCACTACCACCCCCCTCTTGCACCGCCCGCATCCCCTCGGTAGCATGCATGTATGAGAACACATCCCCTTGCATGCAACCGAAGGGGAGAGAAATCATTCCGTGGTTGCCGACGATGGAATGATTTCCCTCCCCTTCGAAAATAAAAGTCGGTCTTAACTGGTGTAACATCTTATTTACATATCAAGTGTAAAAGTCGCACACTGTTACAATGGTCAAGTTCTAGAAAAAAATTGGACATTCAAGCGTCCGAATTGGAGAAAATTTTTGTAGCTGTAAAAAAATGGCTCTCATTACATCCCAGTATGTCCCTTTTTAGAAACAGAAAAGACACATAAAGCTGCACTGGGAAAAGCAATCTTTGCCCACTGTGTTTATAGAACCAGCACCAGCTCAAAGAGCACAGGCTGGTTATGTTTAGGAAGGGAGATCCAGGGGGAGACCACTCGGAAATTTATTTTTTTTAATCTTTAATCTTTTTTTACTTTTGCATACAGAGCATGGCACAGATCTCACTTATCCATGTGTGGCTTCTTGTTTGGCAGTGTTTGGCTGCCGGCAAACTCCTCAGCCAAACATGAATCACTTCACCATCAGAAAATAGGTATCCTTAGAATTTAGGAACATAGAAAATAAAAACCTGGGGCCAAATGTAATAGGGTGAGAGTTTCAGAAAGTGAGAGATTTTGGGAGAGTTTTCCCTTGTTTTTTTAAAGCAGCAATCAATTACATGGCAAAATCAACCTGGTCTTGCAGTGTAATTGATTGCTCCTTTAAAAAAAGGTAAAAACTCTCCCAAAATCTCTCATTTTCTGAAAATCTCACACTATTACATTTGGCCCCTGATTTCTTTTCACACAAAAACACACTGGATCACATTCATGTTGCATACCTCTGTTAAACTGTTCTGTTTTTTTCGGGACTGTCCTGGTTTTTTGGGACATCTTGCCCCCCGCCTGCCAGCAGTGTCCCGTGGCGTGGGGGGGGCAGTTGGGAGGCCCCCCAGCCTGAAGGGAATAGACGCTGTGCGCATGCCACAGCGTCTATTCAGCTGAGCAGAGGGCGGAAACTGGGGGCGTGGTCTATGCATATGGGGGTGACGTCTGGCCATGCCCCCATTGGTATAGAGACACAGAGAGGATTGCTATTCGCACAGGACCCTCATTAGTTTTGAGGATAGTGGGTGGACCCCCAGAAATGTATACACTAGATATTCCTAAGTGGATCTTATCAGGGGTGTGCTACCACTGGACATCAAAATATGCACAAGTAACAAAAAAGTATGTCCTGGTGTGGTGCACCTGCTCAGACTCAGATGAATAAAATTTAACCTTTATTGGCAATCTTTAAGATAGCGAAATATAAAAACACACAAACAAAACATATACGCAATGTGTTTAAAAAACGGTGGCTCTCCGACTCCACACAAATATTGACTCTTGGTCAGTTTAGGTTTTGATTTTACAGGTAAATATCTGCGGCACTCGGGCCACATAAAAATATATAAAATGCAGACCTGCGGACAGGTGGGGTTCCAGGTACTCTGATTAAACCCATCTTTAATATTAGATCATTCCTTAAGATCATAAGGTAGCGTGCAAAGTTTGAAGATGATTCGTGGCAGCATATGATAGTTATCATATAACATCCATACTCACACAAACATCATTTAATTATACTTATGTAGATTGTAGCAATAACAAGAATTTTGAAGATCAAGGAATGACATTTCTATACAGATTTAGATGTTTGTCGTCATAGCAACTGTAAACTTCTCTGTCATTATATTGTGCATTCAAAATATTGTTACTATATTCCAAAATGCTAATCATATTAGATTTGTACTTCTCAATTGTCATTATTTCATACACAGCACATTTTTCCACAACAAGCATTAATTTTATTTCTGTCGATAATTTAATACATAAATTTCCATCTAAATGGGAAAGTTTACAGAAGTGAATGAATTAATGAGAATATTGTCCAAATCCATAAGCGGTAATGGACCATACAGTGTTGCACAATTTTTCAAATGCAGCTTAAGGCACAATAAGCCATTTTCAAAAGGAGCTGCATAAATTGCCAGACCTGCAAATACAAATAAGAATGCAATTATTATTTACACAAATTTCCCATTCTCGTTACAGATGTGGCAAACTTTACATATCAGTTTTAAAAGTTTGCTACGCATACCTCCCAACTTTGGTTGCATGGGAAAACGGGACTTTTTTCGCCGGAGGTGTGGCCATACCCGAAGAAGGGGTGGGCTTGACAGACTAGTGGGTGGGGCATTGGGTGGATGGGGCAGCCCCCAGCTCTCACCCCTGCACTGATACATGCTAAAAACCACAAATGTAAAAGTATATAAACTAGATAGCTTTATTAATTGCAACACAACACACATGATTTAGATATTATCTTGTAACTGCTATATTATTTAGGTAGAACAACCAGAAAATTGAGACTGCTGTGGGGGACAACTAAGGGGCTCTTGAAAAAAAAAGGTTTTATTAATTTTACTGCTGTGCTGCCCAGTGTCCCATATCAGTCCAGGGGAGATGCCATTTTTAAATAAATATTTTTGGTATTTTTTCTGCAAGGGCTGTTAAGTGAGCCGTATCAGTCCAGGGGTGCTGCCATGTGAGCTGTATCAGGTCAGGGGTGCCACCATGTGTTCTGTATCAGTCCACGGGTGCCGTATAATTCCAGGGGTGCTGCCCAGTGTGTCATATAATTCACAGGGTGCTGCTAAGTGTCCCATGTAATTTCTGGGGTGCTGCTAAATCTGAACTGCCAAATGTATCATGTAATTCATGGGGTGCTGCTAAATCAGCCATATAATTTCAGGGGAGCTGCTAAGTGTGTCATATAATTCACAGGGTGCTGCTAAGTGTCGCGGGAAATTTCGGGGGTGCTGCTAAATCTGAACTGCCAAATGTGTCATGCAATTCATGGGGTGCTGCTAAATCAGCCATATAATTTCAGGGGAGCAGCTAAGTGTTTCGTAAAATTCATGGTGTGCTGCTAAATCAGTTGTATAACACTGGTCAACACTCCGTAAGTAGTCTTTTATTTTTGAATCTCTTTAGGGTAATTTGAGGGTGCTGATTCTGAATCTGACATTAGTTTTTCCAGACTGTCTCTATTTTTTTAGATAATTGGGTACCCAATGAAGTACAGTAATATGTGTTACATTCTGTACATGCTTAGCATTCAGAAGTTACTACAAATATCTTCAAATGAAACTCAATATACAGGTCGAGTATCCCGTATCCGAATATCCGTTATCCGAATTATTCCGAAATACGGACATTCCAGAAAGTGAAAAAAATTGTTTTTTTTGCTAAAAACTCACTGGGGACATTTGTAACAGCATCACTGGGGACATGATATGTACCTGGCACTATATATGTGCAAGACAATGATTGCTTGGCATTCAAATTCAGTGCTGAGATAGTACACACATTTTGTTTCACGTTTTGAAACCTTGTTTTTTGAACAATTAAAATATATTTGTGTGTATTTTATGTGGTAATAAATATATTTGTGTGTATATTATGTGTTTATACAGCATAAATGCAAGATACTTCAAAATACATCATTGAAATATTAAAATATTCCGAAATACAGAATAATCCGTTATCCAAAATTCTCCTGGTCCCGAGCATTTTGGATAAGGGATACTCAACCTGTACTCACAAGGAATATCACTGGCCAACAATTTTTTTTTCTATATAATATATCAAGGCTATTTGAATGAATTAAGGGTAATTTCATGGTACTGATTCCAAATATGCCATTAGTTTTCCCATATTGGCTCTAGTTTTTGAGATATTGCATATACCCTGAAATTGAACATTCCCCCATAAACACTTTAGACCTTCTTGTCTTAGCAGATGTGTTTTGATCTTCATTGTGTTCTTACTTAATCTGGAACTTTTAGTTACTTAGTTAGGTGCAAATATGAGCATAAAAGTACACTTTCCTCACAGTCACTTGGACAGATTCGCAGTTAATTTAGGTGACTATAGTGAGGAGCAAGGTGAGAGATTTCACCAAGACATAAAAGTGATGAAGGAAAGGTACCAGGGTAGATGGGACAGGAATATGATGGCTGACTACATCACTCTGTGTGTAGGGGCATATTGATAACGATGCTCGTCGCTATAGCACTGGCGATTAATATCCAGCATGCTGGATAAATCTAGTTAATCGCTGGAATCAGGGTCAGTGTCCTCGTGGAGAACACAGGCCCTGACAGATCACTCAGCACACAGTGCTGTGTGCTGAGCGATCTTGCTGAGCATTCTGAGCAATCTAGCATCCCTCAGAATGCTCAGCAGTATCACTGTGTGTGTAGGCCCCTTAACTTGGCTCCCATTACTTACTGTCCTGTAACTGTTATACTATATACGTTGCATTTCAGTTGGTCTGAATAAATCAAACGCCTCCTGGTCTAAAGATCGCATCTGATTTCATATCAAGTGTAATTGTCGCACACCATTACATTGGGGGAGTTCCAGAAAAAAGTCAGACATTCTAATATCTTAATTGGAGTGACTTTTTCATAGTCGCAAAAAATGGCTCTCACAACTGTATATCTCAACCTACAGCTTTTTTTTCAATTGGACCCCTTTTTTTTCCATTGGACCCCTTTTACCTTTGCATACAGAAGCATTGAATGCAGTGCTTAAAGTGGTCTTGGAGAGGTGGTGGAACTCCTTTCCCCTAACACCAACCCCCCCCCCCCCCCGTCATTATGCCCAGCCTTGACCAGTGCCTGGCCATTTGTGCCCTACCTCCCATAAAGGGACAATGGTCCCACAAGGAAGGGGTGTGGCCACACAATAGTAACTCCAATTAAAATTCCAGCACACAGTAGCAACTTCATATACACATTGTACCATACAGTATGTAATGCCCTTGATTCATATTAAATCACACCGTAGTGCCCCTTATACACATAATGGGGGTGATTCTGGTTGCTTTGCAAAAGCAATCTCCTTCTTTAATGGACAAAACCATGTGTCTTGCAGATGGGGCTGATCTAACATGTGCAGAGGGAGAGTTAGATTTGGGTGAGGTGTGTTCAAACTGAATCTAATTTGCAGTGTAAAAATAAAGCAGCCAGTTATTTTACTCAGCACAGAAACAAAAGAACTCTCTCAAATGTAACTCTCTCTGAACATGTTACATCAGCCTCACCTACAGTGCGCAGGGTTTTGTCAATTAAAGAAGGAGTTTGCTGCTTCTACACATCTGGCTCCATAGACAAAGACAGGGGGGGGGGGGGGGTTTCTGGTTGCCTGGAAACCCCCCTCCATTTGGCAAGTGTATTAAATTATGAAAATAACACTGATATATAATATGATCAATAGAGCTGCCACCACATCATGCAGTGTAAGGGACAGAGCAGAGCTACTGCTGCACATGCCCAGTGTACCAGCTTCTTATAGCACATTTACTGTACAGTATGTGTGGATCTGAGCCCTCAATCATCGCACTGGATGAAAGTATCTGCCAGGAGGAAGAGACAGGAGCCTTACCATGAAGTGGGAGACTGTGAGCTTAGAAAATGCAGTACTGGTTCTATAATATTTGTGCATATATTTATTATATGTTTAACCTTTTCCTGACCAATTATCTTATTCAAATGTGTGAAACAGCCCATACTATAGACCATCTGTACTGTTAAATATTAATACTGTATTTCATACAGTATCCAGTGTATAAAAAGACCAATATTTAGGGCTGTTATCCCCCCCCCCCCCCCCCGGACTCCTATGCATACACCAATGTGCTGCAGAGTGGGAGATTTTGGAGTCCCTCCAACCCCCTCTCACCCTGTCTTCATCAAGCACAGAGCCTGCCCCTTTTAGTGGCACTTCTCACTTCAGCAGCAGTGATGGCATGTCATCACATATGCCACGCCAGAAGAAGAAGCCACTGGTACAGGCTTTTCTGTTTAAATTACTGTTCAGGGCAGCAGTAGAGGTGGAACTCAGTTCCCACTACCATTAGAGGTGGTAGAACTCAATTCCACCCCCGTTCCCCCTCACTTTAACCTTTGATCGCAAGGATCTCACTGACTGTGCATGCTTCAAGTCGGGCAGTGACTCGGCCGCCAAACACGAATAACTTCCCCATAGGAAAATACAAAACCTAAGACTATGGGAGATTAGTAAATAAGCCAGATCACATTGGTAACCAGCCATGTTGTATCCCGCCTGGAACACATCAGCTTTGTAAATTTTACCTTAAGACCAGACCATTTAACAGTTTGTGCATCTTATTTTCAATAATTTTAATTATATTAATTTAAAAAAAAAAAAATTAATCCACAGCACCATGCTCAAGACAGGAATGGGAACACTAGAGCAAGTTCCAAAGCAATGACTGTTGTTATTTCATTCATTCATACCTTAATAAGGGCCTTGTGGGAAATATATTGAGAGCAGTTAAATGTCAAATAAAGGCTGTAATATTAGATGCTACCTTTACAAAATATGGGACAATAGTCATGGAGAG